>NW_020664587.1:9273737-9337035 GCF_002925995.2 Terrapene triunguis
GTCGCTAAGACAAACAAGTTTGTTTACATTTACAGGAGATAATGCTGCCCTCTTCTTATTTACAATGTCACCAGAAAGTGAGAACAGGTGTTTGCATGGCACTTTTGTAGCCGGCATTGCAAGGTATTTACATGCCAGATATGCTAAACATTTGTATGCCCCTTTATGCTTCAGCCACCTTTCCAGAGGACATGCTTCCATGCTGATGACACTCGTTTAAAAAAAAATGCGTTAATTACATTTGTGACTGAAGTCCTTGGGGAAGAATTGTATGTCCCCTGCTCTGTTTTACCTGCATTCTGCCGTATATTTCATGTTATAGCAGTCTCGGATGATGACCCAGCACATGTTCATTTTAAGAACACTTTCACTGCAGATTTGACAAAATGCAAAGAAGGTACCGATGTGAGATTTCTAAAAATGACTGCAGCACTCGACCCAAGGTTTAAGAATCTGAAGTGCTTTCCAAAATCTGAGAGGGACGAGGTATGGAGCATGCTTTCAGAAGTCTTAAAAGAGCAACACTCCAATGCGGAAACTACGGAATCCAAACCACCAAAAAAGAAAATCAACCTTCTGCTGGTGGCATCTGACTCAGATAATGAAAATAAACCTGCGTCAGTCTGCACTGCCTTGGATTGTTATCGAGCAGAACCCTTCATCAGCATGGACGCATGTCCCCTGGAATGGTGGTTGAAGCATGAAGGGACATATGAATCTTTAGCGCATCTGGCACGTAAATATCTTGCAACGCTGGCTACAACAGTTCCATGAGAACACCTGTTCTCAATGTCAGGCGACATTGTAAACAAGAAAAGGGCAGCATTATTTCCTGCAAATGTAAACAAACTTGTTTGTCTTAGCGATTGGCTGAACAAGAAGTAGGACTGAGTGGACTTGTAGGCTTTGAAGTTTTACATTGTTTTGTTTATGTGTGCAGTTATGTAACAAAAAAACAAATCTACATTTGTAAGTTGCTCTTTCACAACAGAGATTGCACCACAGTACTTGTATGAGGTGAATTGAAAAATACTATTTCTTTTGTTTATCATTTTTACAGTGCAAATATTTGTAATCAAAAATAATATACACTTTGATTTCAATTACAACACAGAAAACAATATATATGAAAATGTAGAAAAGCATCCAAAATATTTAATAAATTTCAATTGGTATTCTATTGTTTAACTGTGCGATTAAAACTGCGATTAATCATGATTAATTTTTTTAATTGCAATTAATTTTTTTTTGAGTTAATTGTGTGAGTTAACTGCAAATAATCTACAGCCCTACATAATACACAAACTAGGGCCTACACTCTATTAATAGTTGCCTTTCTTATCTAATAAAGTAAGTTTTCCTCCCCAAAGTTCAGTCTGTTGTGTTGCTGGCTGGCTTCACAGGAACCAGGATCCACACTTTCATGGAACACCTCTTGCTCCAGAAGGTGTCTCCTCAGTGAATGGATCCAGAGCGGGTCTCTCTACTCTCTCATACACTGAACCAGGCTTGTGTCTTTACTCACAAACAGCGCAATCCCCTGTCTGCTATAATGTTCCTTTTTACCTCCAAGTGGTTTCGGTTGTTTGGCGTGGTCTTTGATAGTTTTCCATTGACTCTTCAGGAATAGGGCCAGGGTAGACAATTGAACCTTGCATTAGGTCACTGGCTAACCAGGAAAGAGTGACAATTCCCTCCCACCTTAATGGGCCCATCACCGAGACATGTGATTCTCTAGTGACTAACTTTTATTCTAAGACCATAAAGCATAATTCTCAATATAGTTACATTATTCCTTAAATATTACCCATACACACATCTCACAATGATTATAAGTATTGATAAGTTACAAGATTTCAGTAGAGACCTCACATGCTACCCCTCATGGATAAATACTGTGAAAGTGGTGTATTAGGTGTACTGAGTTTGTCAGGTCTGGGACAGGAGTTGCTTGTAAAGAACAGGGAACCCTTTGAGAGAATATTTTTCTGAACTTAGTATGGTCCTCGGAAAGTAACAAGAGTGCAGGCAGCCCACGCCTCTCAGGATCAGGCCCTCTGGGCACCAGTAAGTGAGTCTGTTAAAAGGTGAATGGGGTGAGTGTGCAAGTTTTTCCTATCACAGAAGGCATTTTCACAATCCTGCAGATCTCTCTCGTCACATGCTTATGGGCCAAATTACACACTATGATATTGCAGGTTATTATGGATCATATGCATTCACGAGAGGTGACCATTTGTGCATGACTTGTGTCACAAGCTCACTTCTAGCTCCCAAGTGTGGGGGCCTTCTGTATTTCAGATGTGCAAACACACTGACAAGAGACTATCTGGGGTAGGAAGTTACACAGCAGTTTTGCTAATGTCAGTGCAATGCATCTCACAAATGATACCATCAGCAGCCCTGCAGCTTGCTCACGCCACACTCCGATAAACAAAACTTTGTAAGACAGAGCTCTCTTGAGGGGGATCGGTTCCATTTAGCCCTCTTTCCAAAAGCAGACAGCATAGGGTGACCAGATGAGATGAAGAAAATATTGGGACACCGGGGGGGGGGGGGGGGGAAGCCGAGTGCTGCCGGCTGAGCCAAAAAAAAACAACAAAAAACGAGTGATCCTGACAGCTCAAAATCGGGACGTCTGGTCACCCTAAGACAGCACCAGCTTGACTTCTAGTGAGGGACACCCAACTCCATGGTGGTTAAGACACCTAGTGCCAAGAACAAATTGGACTCGGGCCAAAGTCCATGTCTGAGCACCCAAATCTCACCAGTGGGAAGGCAGCTCGAGGGGTTGCTGTGAGGGCCCAAAGGTAGATTATGGGTACCCGGTTTGAAGATTTGAAGAGGTCTGATGAAACAGTCAGTTTTCTACCTTATGCATTAGTTATTAATCCCTTTCACACACAAGGCTAGCAAGTGGGCATTTTGCTTCTCTCTTCTACCAAGGCAGCAGAGAGGTTGCTGGCATCTCAATTCAAGGACAACGGCATGCATTATTTCCTTGGTAATAGACAGAGGAGACAAGCATGGCTGCCCTTCTCCCTTTTCTTGTAGATGTCAGTTTCTGAATTTTGGCCCAGGGTTTCACTATTTTCACTAGCAAGAAACAAGCCTCATTGTTCTAAACCTAATGACTGGTCAGAAATATTAACTACGATCAAGTGTTCCTGTCCAGATAGAACTGGTAGCAAGAGAGGACAAGTGTTGCCTGAAAGTGCAACATGCATTTCCCACTGCTTTAATTTGATTAAATAATGGGAGCCTGCTTTTAAGTGAAGGCAGATGTTAATTACCACCAACATTTAGCAATTCAAGTCTAATTCTACAAGTACTATTTAAGGCACATCAAACTGTGAGACTGAAGTTAGAACACATGGCCCAGAACTATCCAAACGAGGGGAACCTGCCGCTATTGCCCTCCCCCCAGCCCAGGAGTAGTAGTAAAGTAGTAGTAGTAAAGATGACAGTCCACAGCACCCAGTTTAAAGTTACTGCAAATTAGATTTCGTCAGCGGATAATGATTCTAACGTCAGCTCCGTAAATTGTTGAAAAAGAGACACCATGCTTGCTCTAATTTTAATCAGAATAACTGGAACTGCCTTTGTCTGCTGTTGAGATCTGCTTATATCCTGTAGAGTGCTGGCAACAGAGCATCAGTTACAGCAAGAGAGCGAGGAAGGATCAGTGTTTCATAAACAGGAAACTGATAGTGTGAAAAAGCTGCTGTTTGAAGAGAGACAGCGGCTGTCATTTCAGCATGCTCTGAAAGTGGGATTCTTGCCCCTCACCAAAGAAGACACATTCCATCAGTGGGTTATGCCGCAAGCCAGACAGTGCGCAACTGAAGGTTTGCAGTAGTGGTTGGGAAAGAAAATTGTAACATGTGCAGCCTGGGCACTGAGTGTAGACAGTGTCTTTATTCAGGGGCCGCAGTTTTTAAGAAGAGCCCTAGATGTTCAGCGTTTTCATTAGGAGCAACAGGAACTCAAGTGCATTCAGGCCTAGGACTCTGGAGCATTTCTGGCACTAGGAAGGAGTTTGAAGCAGTTCCCAGTAAGAGTAAAGACAGAATTATGCTCATGTGATATACTTCAGATCAGTAGGTGGCAAGAGGAAGTGACCAGCAAGCAATGCTTCCTGAAGAGTTGTTTTAAATAAAGCTGAGGTTGATTGGTCTTCTAATAAACCTCTGCATGTTTCCTACAGGAAAGAACAAGTATGCTGCTGTGAAGATACAGGGGCAGACCAACCCACGTTTTACTCCTCTTAGCCCCATCTAGCAATTTCAGAGCATGATTCCACAGTTAAGATAGATAAACCATGCGCCCGTTATAGCCTGCATGTGCTTAGTGGGAACAGTTTCAATTTATGATCAAGGGAATTAAAAAAAAAAAAATTAAGAGTGGAAGATGGCCATGTACACTGATCAACTGACACCCAGTCTGCAGGATCAGGCTAGAGAATTATTTAAAATCAGAAGAGAACTGGACTAAAGGAAGAGAATTTTTGCAACAAGGGGTGTTAGCTCTTGATAGAGAAACCATTAGTGAGGTAAGAGGAAGTAGCAATTCTAAGTACTGCCCACAGCAACATCAGGTTTTACTTTTTTGAAATTTGGGGAACAGGGAAGAGAGTTCAAAGCAAGGTCAGTAGTAGAGCCATGGAAACTGCAGGCAGGCACCACAAGACTAACATCTGCACAGAACTCTGCCACGCCAGTCCTGGGCCTCCTAGCAGAAGGGCACTCTATAGGAGAAGCAAGGAGTCTGCTTAATCCTGGTTTTCATGCATGCCCTCCATAGAGGGAGGAATTAGGGCATTAATTCACTGCTGGGCTGGGCTGTCCATACAGCCTGAGCCCTACAGTCACAGAAATCCTATTGTGGACAAGGCAATTGTTTTCACACGTTAACTGGCCAAAATAAGTCCTATGCTCCCCTCTAGTGTTTACCTGAGTCTGTTAACACTGTAGTTTTCACACAACTTCTTCGGCCACACTAGAATTTTACCATGTGTTGTCACAGGATTAAAAACGACACCTCTGTTTCTCCTAGTGTGGATCACCCCAAGTGGAGGGGACTCTTCCTGCCTCACATAGTGGGCAGTTATGCGGTAGCTTCTACTGTGCTTTAGTTCAGATATTGGCTCTTTAAGAGAGTATTTCTGATTAAGCAAAGAATAAACAGATGAAGTCATCTAGGCAGAAAAACTCTCCCATGTTCTTTATGGATGGAAAAAAAAGAATTCAGTTGCATAGAATGTGAAAAAGAAAGTCCAACTGAATACAAAAGTAGATTAGAACTTCTTATTGTGAAGGGAAAAGAAATTAATGTCTCTCAACATGCATGTGTTTGATCACTACAGTTCTATACCTATAGAACACCCCATCTACAAAGCTCAAAGGTTTTACTTATTCCCTAGAGGGTATTTATAAGAGCCTGCAGTATCTGGATTTGCCACTCAAATGTTATCCTAAACTGTATGCTATATGATTAACAACCTCCTTCAGAACACCATCTTCACCGCCATGGACGTCACTTACACCAACATCTCTCATTATGACTGCATTGCTGCTTGCCTCAAATATTTACAAGACAATGAGCAACCCTCAGATATCCACCCCAAACACAAATTGCCAAACTCATTAATTTCATTCTCACCCATAACAATTTTATAGTCAACAACAAACACTTTGTCAAAACCACGGGACCAGCTTTGGGTACTAGGATGGCTCCCCAATATGCCAACTTCTTCATGGGCCCCCTTGAACATAAGAACAGCCATACTGGTTCGGACCATTGGTCCATCTAGCCCAGTGTCCTGTCTGCCAACAGTGGCCAATGCCAGGTGCTTCAGAGGGAATGAACAGAACAGGTAATCATCAAGTGATCCATCCCCTGTCCTTCACTCCCAGCTTCTGGCAAACAGAGGCTAGGGATACCATCCCTGCCCAGCCTGGCTAATATCCATCAATGAACCTATCCTCCATGAATTATCTAGTTCTTTTTTTAACCCTCTTATAGTCTTGGCCTTCACAAAATCCTCTGGCAAAGAGTTCCACAAGTTGACTGTGCGTTGTGTGAAAAAATACTTCCTTTTGTTTGTTTTAAACCTGCTGTCTATTAATTTCATTTGGTGACCCCCAGTTCTTGTGTTAGGAGAAGGAGTGAATAACACTTCCTGATTTACTTTCTCCACACCAGTCATGATTTTATAGACCTCTATCATATCCCCCCTCAGAAGAATTTCTGGACAGATGCACCATGAAATTAGGGTGACCAGATGTCCCGATTTTATCGGGACTGTCCCGATATTTACTTGTTTGTCCCGCGTCCTGACCGATGTTCGGTCGGGATGCGAATTGTCCCGATATTTTGCCCCCCGGCACACAGGTGGAGGGGGCTCGTGCCCCCCCCCCGCCCCAACTCTGCCCTGGCCCTGCCCCAATTCCGCCCCCTCCCTCCCCCATTGGATCCCTCCCCACATTCCTGCCCTTGCCCCGCCCCCTCACTGCCCCATTGGATCCCTCCCCAAATCCCCGCCTCTTCCCCAAGCACGCTGCATTCCTCCTCCTCACCCCTCCCTCCCAGGCTTGCGCTAATCAGCTGTATGGCGGTGCAAGCGCTGGAGGGAGGGGGGAGAAGCAGGACACGGCACCCAGCTCAGGGGAGGTGGAGGTGGAGCGAAGGTGGGGGGTGGGGGGGCGGAGTGTGGAGCTGCCAGTGGGTGCTCAGCCCCCACCAATTTTTCCTATGTTCCGGTGACTCTCTATTTTTTTCCCCCCGCTTTTTCCTCCGCTGCCGGCTCTTGGTTTTTTTTAGTTTTTTTTCTCTGCCGCCACCCCCCCGCGTCCCGATATTTCACATCTCTCATCTGGTCACCCTACATGAAATCAATGATATTTCCATCCTCTGGACAGATGGCTTAAACTCCCTCAAAGATTTCCACTACAACTTCATCAACCATTACCATTAAAAACTCTCTGGAACTCTCCCACACTAGCATCAACTTCCTGGACACCACGATCAACGTCAACAATTGAACCACAGAGACAATCATATACAAGAAACACACGGATCACCACACCTACCTTTACAGATCCAGTAACCACCCCAAATACACCAAGAAATCTGGTATCTACAGTTAGGCCCTCAGATACCACAGAACACACTCAGAGGAGGAAGTCTGGGATATACACCTTAGCACACTTAAAAACGCCTTCACCAAACAAGGACACTCCACCAAAGAAGTAGATCGCATCATGGAACAGGCCACCCAAATGCCCTGAGAGAGCCTGCTTCAATACAGAAATTAAACCCCCCCTCTAACTGCACACCTCTAGTTGTTACCTACTACCCCTCCCTGGAATCCATATGGGCTATCAAACAACTACAACCCATACTTGATGGGGACCCCATCCTGAAATAAATCTTTCCTGAGCCCCCATTTCTGGCCTTTAAACAACCCCCCAACCTCATCATCAGAAGCAAGCTCCCCACAGACCAGGACTCACCAACTCAAAGTGGCACCAGACCCTGCCAGAACAACAGATGCAAAACCTGCAGACATATCTCCACTGCTACCATGATCAATACGCGCCACAGCACACCTTTCAAGATCCATGGATTCTACACACACGTATCACAACATGTGGTGTACCTCATCCAGTGCACTAAATGTCTCAACAACAATTATGTGTGCAAAACCAAACGAATCACTAAGCTCTGGAATGAACTCACACTGGAAAATGATGAAAAACAAAAACACCTTGTGTTGATATTCACCGCTTCTTGTCAACTGTTGGGAATGGGCCACCTCCACCCTATTTGAATTGGCCTCGTTAGCACTGATCCCCAACTTGGTAAGGCAACTCCCATCTTTTCACGTGCTGTATATTTATACTTGCTTACTGTATTTTCCACTCCATGCATCTGATGAAGTACTCCTTGTTCTTTTTGCTGAACAGAGACACTGGATTTATGGTTTATTACAACACGATCTGTAACCTACCAACCCCCTCTTTTTGTCCTATGACTGCAGAGGTGTTAATGAGCCACTCTACCTTGAATGGTCCCTAACAATATGTGCTAACTAGTTATGCTAAACAATCTGTTCCACCTTACATTTTGCTGCCACCTCGAAGAACTTTTCCCAGACCTAAAGAGCAGCTCTGTGTAGCTCAAAAGCTTGTCTCTCTCACCAACAAAAGTTGGTCCAATAAACGATATTAGCTCACCCACCTTGTCCCTCTAATGTGATTTCAACATCACAGCAGCAATGTCTGTTCTAATTTAAGTTCTTGCTACAGCTCCATCCCCTTTAATAACCAGGGATGCAGCACTCCAGAGGTTCTTTAAACCAGAGTGTACAGTTCAGCAGGCACACACCTCCATGAGCCAGAACAAGCTCCTGGGGCCGGGGAGGGCGTTGCATGCATGCGGGGTGGTTTGGGAGATAAAACTAGCATACAATGTCAATAAACTGTGTGTATAAGGAGCAGTGCTGGAGCACTGGCAACCAGAACTTCCTGACAGAGGGATAATAAAGAGGGTGCGGATTCTTTGGGATTAACTCAGGTAAAGCACCAATGTTTGCTAGTACAGTAGGGAAGGATTTGTTTACAGTGGGAATACTACTGCAGCAGATTTGACATCTTCCTTTTCACTTGGCCTCTGCCCCCCACCCCCTTTTTTAAAAAGAGCAGGAATACTCGGATGGCAGAATCAGCAGAAAAATATGCATGAATCTTATAGCAAAATCTACATGCAACAGCAAGAAGCTCTCTTTCCTGAAGGGAGGGGGGGCCACATTTCAATCTCATTTATACCAACAGAGCCATTGAATGAGAGTTCATTTACCAGTTTTGGGGGAAAGGGATAGCTCAGTGGTTTGAGCATTGGCCTGCTAAAACCAGGGTTACGAGTTCAATCCTTGAGGGGGCCATTTAGGGATTTAGTTGGGGATTAGTCCTGTTTTGAGCAGGGGGTTGTACTAGATGACCTCCTGAGGTCCCCTCCAACCCTGATATTCTATTATTTACTCTGGATTTATACCAGGGCAGAATCTGGTTTACTGTCATCTTTCCACAAGTTTTTAGATACAGGCTTCTTAGGCTATGACTTCACGGCAAACAAGTGATGTGACAATTTTATAGTAATTAAAATGTGATGTGCATGTGATCTGTATGAAAACCTCTTATTGGGCCAAAAGCATCCCTGATGTCACTCCATTGAATTCAGTTGAATTGTAGCAGTGATGAACTTGACATCCCAGAAAAGGACACAGTTACTCTATAGTTGTACTATTAAAAAAAATTGTGTTAGTTTGCAAGTGGCTGGAAGCAGCAATGATTAGATGGACACAGCCCTGTTCTACACAGTCCATGTCAAAAAGCATGCCCTGAAGTTTCCGCTTGACGTCAGTATGTCAAGTTAATCCCCCGGTAACATCACAGAACTCGGTGGAATTGTGCACCAGAGGTCCTTTTGGCCCAATACGTTAGGGCTTTCAGGCAGTGTTCCTCAGGGAAGTATTTCTCCCCACAAACAAAACAAAAAAGGCCCTGGCATGAATAGCAAAAATTAAAGAGGAAACCAGACTTCATTCCCCTGGAAGGACTTTTTTGCCAGTGCCGTTCGAATGACCTTCTGCCAGAGCAGCTAGAATGACCTTGTGTCTCTCTGATCAGGGCTGCAAGTGAAGCCTAGGAAAGCAGGCCAAACTACATCCCAATTTCAGACCGTGTGCCTGGTGCTGGGGCAGTCGTCCTCCCCCACTGAGCTGGTTCGCCAGTGGAAAGTTGGCTATTTTTGTGACTGCGAAAATGCCCAATCTCTCACTACATGAACGGCTGATTGTACTTTCTGAAAGTTCACGCACTTCCTATGACAGTTCTAAGTCCACAGGCTACAAACAGATGCCAATAGCCTCTTTAGCGAAAGGCAGAGAAGCCCTTGCAGGGGAACACAGTCTGAAGTCTGCCCTGGGATAGAACTGAGAGATACTAATATTAACAGTTATAGGGACAAATACATACCTGGTGTAAGTTGGTGAAACGCTACTGAAGTCAACTGAGGGATATCCCCCTTCACCAGGTAAGAATTTGACCCTAATGTTACACAGGCCAATATTAATTGTTCACTCCAGCAGGTGGCACTCTTAAAGTAGATTTAAAGTAAACATATCTGATAAACAAACCAGCCAAGAGAACCCATTTTATGATGGGCTCAGAGCTAGATTCAGCATCTTTGGAAATAGTTTTCTTAAATCCCCTCTTCAGCAAATCAATACTGTCTAAGTAACAGCTTTAGCCAGAGGCTAAAGGGAACAGAATATAGCCCAGCTTGACATCACAGGACAGAATTTCCAGGTCAAGACAAGTTCCTTACACATTTTAGAACAGCCCTTCTGGCCTGGCCAGATGCACCATGTGGCTACTACACAAGAATACTAGAATGTCCAGTTTTAACAGAGGACATTATCTCTTGATACTGATCCAATTTCCATTATCCATGAGTTCTAGGTGTCACTTGGAAATGTCATGTCGATACAGAATTAGCAAGGATCCTTCTATTTGAGTCAAGGACACGTGGACTAGATAAAGCAGCTTATTTTATTGCCAGGCCTCGGCTCCTCAGAAAGGAAGACGACTTTGGCATTTGAGCCTGCAAATTTCTAGTGACTCTCCATCCTTTCAAGGCACTGAAAGCCACACCTGTCTGAGATCAGCTGACAGCAAGTTGTGTCTGAAGATACACGATCAAAGATTCTTTGTAAATTGTATGTTAACAGCTCACTTGTGCTACACCAGACTGTCTCCAGAGCAGTAAATAGAAGAGCAGCAGCCATGCTAAGTAGGGCTTTGCATCTAGTGAAACGAGGTACCACAGTGGAAAGTATCCCAAAACACTTTTCACGTAGGAGTCTGTGGATGCGGAAGTACCTAGTATGCAACTTTTAAAGAACAAGAAGTCTCTAGAGAAAGTGCAAAGGAAACTGCTTGTCTTATCTGACATTTCTGCAAATTCTGTTAAAGGCAAGAAGGTAGGGGTGTCTCCAGTTTTACCCCCAAATAAAATGCACAGCAATCTTGGATGCTTGATAAAGCAAATCTAGTTCCTGTAGTTGAGAAACATTAAGAAATTCTTAAAAACCTGTACATCAATGCTATGCTCACTCTAGACATTACGTAGTTCTTGTTATTTTTACACTCTCGGTAGAGGAATGACAGACTCCTTTTCACTGCCTAAGAAGATCTAACACTAGTTCCACAAATAGAGCTGATACTTGTTTGCAATATTAAGTGAAGTGCCTCTGGAGTGGCTGTGGGATGTGGAATTTATTTGCCATCATGAGGATGTGGGAATTCCATACTCCTCCCACAACAACACAGAAGACACATTTTTCCTTGTAGGACGCTCAAGGCCTCTGTGGTCCCGACAAAGCTTTTTTTTTTTTTAAATGGGTTACATGTTTGAGGAGGGGGGTGTACAAAACAACAGCCATGCACTGGCAGCCTTCCTCCCCCACCATCCTGCAGTTTGGAGAGCTACCGCAGCAGGTGTATGAATAAATCATTGCAGGAAATTAAGCAAGGAAGCATTGTTTCCATCAGTTCAGATAATGGCATCTTACAATACAAATTACTGGTTTTTGGATTCTGTGAATCCTTAAAGCTGAGCTGTCTGATAGCAGAGCTGTACTAAGAGCAGACAAGTTGGCAGACACTTGCCTGGCTGTGACATGACAGAATGTCATTTCCTTTAATGCCTGTAAAAGCCATGCAGTGAAACCAAACTGATGCCAGGAGGAATTCCCTCCACTGCTTAGAGACTGAAGCTAGATATGTTCACCTGGACTGGGTGCTTAATCAGGACTTTGGGTGGGGATAGGAGAAGAAAAGGTGGCTCTCTCTACACCTGTGATCTTTGAATAGTGATAGGGGCTGGCGTTTTGCCCAGTGCACCAAGAATGGTGTCGTTTCCATTTAAGAGTTTCAGACCAACCCCCCCCTCCCTTCTCCCTGCCAGGGTGAAGGGAACTGGGACTTGCTTTCCAGCACTTCATTTGCACAGCAAACTCTACCAGTTGCACCCAAGAGGGTGTGAATTCCCTGTACATTCAGCAGTGCTGTTATAGAGGGTTGGACTGCTCCGCTGGAGGCCCAGCATATTCATTCAGCCCCCACTTGCTGTTTAGCACAGAACAGCACAGAAAGCCCTGCTGGTGCGACGACATGAGCATTACAAAAAGTGAAAGGAGGGAGTAATCAAAAACATTGAAAATATGCAGTAACTGGGCCAACCTGTGCTAAAGCATTTCAGCTGATGCATCACTTCTCTCCTCAGCCCAGTGAATCACCGACACCACTAGATCACAAAGCCTCTTTAACAGAGTCCTTTTATGCGCCTCTAACTGCTGATTTGCTATTCCTGACTCCCAGTCCAAAGCTATAGCACTGTCATTTCCAGTGGAGAACTGCAGAGGAACCAGCCAGAGACTCTAGCTGATAGGAAGAGCCGTCAGAGCAAGAACTGCTGCACTGGGAGGAGGGGGTGAAATAAGGGCTAGTTGGTGCCAACCATCCCTCCAGAACCACCCCCAGACCCAGAACTGTGCAGGGGAAAACGCATCCAAACAGAGGGCACCTGGGGAAAGGATTAAAGAGGGGACAAGCAGGAGACTCCAGCCGGTCATTGAAGACATGGCCGGCCTAAGTAGGGAATTCGAACATTCAGAGAACTTCCTACAGTTTTGACTGGACTCTCTGCCATGCACTGACTGGCTGTTTGCGCCAACCCTGTCCCTCCCTCCGTCTGTTCACCCTTGCCTCATGCCACACCCTACTCCATCTTACTCTCCCTGCCCCTCACCTCTTCTCTGTTCTTCCAATTTAGCTGATCTCCTCCTAACTAACCCCCCTGCTCCCTACCCTCCAAAGTAAGGGAATTAACATGGCTGCCAATATCTTCACATTGTTCACTCTGCTTGGGGGTGCTATACCCCTTCCCCCACCTCATGTATTTAGACTGTATTGTTGGGCAGGGACTGCTACTCAAACAGCACCTTGTACAACGGAGCCTCATTCGTGGTTGGTCCTTAGCACTACCGTAATTAACATGACTGATTAATAAGTTATGTGACAGAGCTCTCTTCAGATACCATTCTCTCTACAGAACAGGAATCCTTCTCCATTAGCCAGAGCTGCAGTGAGACGGAGTTTTGATGAGACCAATTTAAAAAAACAAAACAAAAAAAACCCACCACCACCAAACTGATACCTTCTTCAAAACAAAATATCTGCCCATCATTCCTCTGGGGAAGGGTGTGAATATTGCAACACCTGCCATTACCATCCAAACTAGAGGAGTGGCTGAAGGCAGGACCACTCAAATTTCAATGGCAGGTTTGCATGGCAGTTTGAGCTAGACCCATACAAGCAAAGATTTCATGGTACTGTACTGCTGAAGAAAACCCTTTTGCCTTTGAGTATCATTATGGCAAGAGGCGGGGGGTTGTTTTTTTTTAAAAATCCTAATCAGTTGACAGTGTGGTCTCCAATTCGCATGCTGCAGAAAGACTAATGGTTTGTACTAGAAACAAGGAGGAAGTGGCTAGCCACCTTTCTAAGCCAGATAGCCTTTGATAAACAACTTCAGAGCCATCGCATACTAGTGTAGCAAGAAGATCTATTAATACAAAGTTCAAGATTGTTTGAACACCACCCTGTTTACACAGCACAAGCAGTTCCAGCCTGGCATTTCCTTCTGAGGGTTTGCTACAGTGGAGCAGCACAGAAGAGCCACCATTGTTTGTGCCATATTTACCTGTGTTGCCTTTGACAGCCAGCAGAACAGTGGGGAGGGGGGGAAATGATTCTATAGTTTCACCTGAAGCTATAGAAGAATTTTACTGCTTCTGTAAAATTACATTTAGCCCCCACATAAAGTTGACACTTGTAAAGCTGTTAAAAAAAAAAAAAACAACACAAACTTCACTGAGATCATGAATATCTACATGGGGAAAACCTTGGGTTTAAGTTTAAACCAGCCTTAAAGCTAAATTACCTTCTGTCAAGTTAAGCGGGCAGGGCTCAAAGCTAAGATTTTAAATCGGTTAAACATTATAAACTCTCTCTCGCTTCACAAAATAATGAATGACAAAGTCCTAGCGTCATGAGATCTGTAGTTCTCGGAGTTCCAGGACTTGGAACTGATATTTGTCTCACGCAGCTTATCAGTGCTTTCCATGATGGTGGTAAAGAATCACAGATGTAGAACAGTATTATCCCTAAAGATCTCTGCTTCACCACAGAGCTTCTGCTTGGAACATTCCCCAGCCCTTCCCTCTCCGGTACAGATGAAGCAACAGAACACATCTCCTCACACGGAGGGTGAGGATGGGAGTAGCAGCTTATTTAGCCCTGCTGGGAGAAATGCAGGCAGAGTTCTTGTCAGTTTTTGTTGTTTCCTTCCTAGTCTGCATGCTACTATAAATTACTCTCTAGGATCACAGTCAGTTCCCCTTTGAAAATGCGATCACAGTCTGTCCTCAAAGCCAGAGCAGTGCCAGCAAAGTGTATCAGGTCAAGAGAACACAGCCGATGAAGGGCTGAAAGGAGGGGCCTTGCTTTATAGCTCTTCTGAGTCTTGCTATGAAGGGAGACAGAGAGAGACGGATGGCTTTTGAGCTGGAACATGTCCCAGGTTTGTGCCAATGGATAGCTAGCAGAGTAAGGGAATTTCTTTGGAACACAAAGCACCAGAGGCGGTTTTTATCTGAATTCATAATTAAAAAGGGGAGCGATTTCAGAATCAGCAATGCCAAGCTAGTCCTGCAAGCAAAATTGGTACAAACGCAAGCCTCGCTGGCTGCTGCTAACTTCACTGCATTCCTCATGTGCAAGTCCTGTAAACTGACCCCTATTCAATTATTCATTAAAGTCTGCAGCTCATCCGAGGCCAGCCTTCTCGAACAGGGATAGGTTTTTTTTTTTTTTTTTAATAGCTTTGAGAAACTTGCCATTAAGCAGAGGCCAACCCTTGCAGAGGATGACAGCAAGAGCACTGGCAGGAATACAGCCAGGCGCCTGTCAGGCACTACAGTTACATTAAATTTAAGACCACTTGATTAGTTGGCTGACAAGTAGGGAACAGCCAGTTTAAATAGTAGGCTTTAACTGTGACAGGCTGAAAAAGCAGTGACTAATTAAGAGTCAGAGCACCAACCAGTTCTTGGGCTGGAGAGGCGAAGGCTGATTTCCAGTAACCGTGCAGTCAAGGAGGTGAGTGTTCGTAGACTACTCCAGTACAGATTACACCCAGCCACTGCAGATGCCTTCTGCAGTTCATTCATGTTGGCCCATCTTTGAGCAACCTTTGCCATCAGTCTGTTCCCCATGCCCCAGATCAGCAGCAGACCCAGACCTTTGCAATTCTTAGAGAAAGCCGCTGCAGCTGTGTCAACAGATTGAGCCTCTGCTTCAAGGGGGAGCCTTTAGATTTATTTATTTTTAAAACCCTCATTTTCAGAGGCCAAGACGAGAGCAGCTATTCAGTATTGGCAAGAATCACCCTGCTGGGCATTCCTTGTCAGCAGGACTTATGCTTAGACTGAATTAAAAACCACTTACAATGACAGCATGTTCAGTAGACAAGTCTGGGCTTCACTGGCTCAGGTACAGCAGGCCCGTGCCACCTGGGCACCTCTGTATTAGGGATTCAGGCCACACCTGTGTTTTTGCCGGATTTTTCAAGTCATGGCCGACTCGGTGAATTGAGTACCAGTCTGGATTAGGCAGCTGATCCTTTTCTCTGATGACTAAAAACAGGTGTTTTCTTAATACCCCTAACCTGTATTTTGAAGGAACCCGGCCTAGTGCAACTACAGACCAGTTTTCAGGGGGCAATCCCTATTTGATGTTCCTGCCATGCAACCACTCTGCGTGAGAGGCCAGCCATCTCCAGATAGATAGGCAGCATCAAGCTTGGATTCAGGAGACATGTGACCATCAAGGGATAGGTGGAGCAGACTGATTTAAGAAGCGTCCTTGGCACTGGTTCAGATGTGCCCTCATGGGGCCCAGGGCATGAAGATGTACCCAGGCGGTATTGGAGATGACCATTAACACAGGCAGCTCCTTGATTCGCGATCAGAGGCTAGAAGAGGAACCCACTTGTGGTTGACCTTGCGGAGCATCAAGCTGGTCCCAGGAGAGACTAGTGCCTGGGAGAAAAAGGCCCACACAGCACCTGGTTGCTGGATTCAAAGGGAGACAGCACACAGTTCACGGTCAGGATCTCTCTGTCTTTTGTCTGCATCAACCAGTCACCCAGGTATGGGTGCACAAAGAGACAGCGTTGTTTATAGCACTAGAGACAACCCCCTTTGCCAGGAGCTATGTAACTCCTTCGATCAGATGGGGCATCACAGCTACCAAAGGGCTTGTAGTTTATACGTTGAAAGAATTGCTGGGACACAGTTTAGAGAGATCTGTGCCATAAAGACAAACTGAAACCTCACCGGTAAGAGCAGCCTGTCACCCCTGCCCCTTGTCAAAAGGGAGGAGCCATGAGATATTGCCACGTGTCCTTCTAATGTAGGCGAGTGTCTAGGGGTTACTGAAACTTATGGGCCAAACCCTACCCTGAGATATACCTATGCAGTCCCACTGACATCAGTGGGGCATCTTGTGCCACAGGCATAAGTGAGGGCAGGGAGTGGTCACAGGCCTTTGTCATCTCCATCCCTCCACCCATTTCCACCTTGTTCTCCCTCTCATCTATGGGTCTAATCTCTCGTCTTTCTGCACCACTGAGACGAGTAAGTGAGCCAGAGCAGCATTCCCTTCCCACAGTGTTCTCTCCCCTCCTCTCTAGGCAACTCCCCATTCCCTCCCTTGGGTAAACCAGCTTGCGTTCCTGGTCCCCGCAGGATGGACTGCAGCATGTGCCCCACCGGACGGCTCGCCTGGACCACCCAGACAACAGGAATTGAGTCCAGCCCTTCTCACTTATCAGATTGGGGAAAAAGGGTCATAATCATCCATCTAAATCTCATTTCAAGGAGCTACAGAGCAGAGCTGGATACTACCAAGCACAAAGGTTTACACTTGAAATAAAGCTTCTGACTACGCTGGCTTTATCACAAGAGGTGCTGCTTCCCCGGAACCCCGTGGTGAACTGATTTTACTGTAAGTGACGATGCGGTCAGTTAAATGCCTCCTTTGTAACATAGGTCACTGAACTTGCTGCATCAGGCCCCAAATGCCACTCCACCGCTTGGGGCTGACCAGAGACGTTCTGGCGAGGTGGCAGTAGTGATGCAGGTAAATTAGAAAGCTTTGTGGTATCAGAGAAAAGCGATTTGTGGGGGTGCTGCAATTGTAGACAGAGGATGAATGGGACCTGCAGCTGGGAAAGGGAACACGTAGGCCGAGGGCAGTAACAGTCTGATTGGGATTACGCCACATAAGCAGATGGCATTCCCACCCTGCTCCAAACACACACACTGGGCCAAACACAGCTCTTTCCTGGGGCTTGGTTTTATGAAGGTGGTGAGGCAAAGTTCCGCCTAAGCTTTCCCCAAGATTAGCTTTTCCTAGGAATTTTCCCTGCAGGATACCACTGCCTTAGACACCCCTTTTTAATGCTCCTACAACCCTGCATCTCTGTGCCAGGTCCACTTCTTCCACCCTACCACATGCCATCTACTCAGGGCCGGTGCAAGAAAGTTTCGTGACCTAAGCAAAACTTCCACCTTGCGCCCCCCAGCCCCCCCCCAGCCCTACGGCAGCTCCCCGCCCCCCTCTCCGCCCTGAGGCGCCCCCGTGGCAGCTCCCCCTTCCCCCCCCCCCGCGGCAGCTTCCCCACATCCCGGGGAGCCGTGCGGCAGCTCCCCACCCCAGCTCACCCCTGCTCTGCCTCCTCCCTGAGCACGCCGCCCCCGCTCTAATTTTCCTCCCCTCCCAGGCTTGCGGCGCCAAACAGCTGATTGGCGCTGCAAGCCTGGGAGGCGGGAGAAGTGGAGTGGCGACCGCGCGCTCGGGAAGGGGGCGTAGGAACGAGGGTAAAAAAAAAATTGGGGGCACCGCTTTTTGGCACCCCCAAAACTAGGCAACCGCCTAGTTTGTCTAAATGGTAGCACCGGCCCTGCATCTACTGCTCAAAACGATCCAAGAACAAGATTCAGATCAAGCACGGAATCAGGTGTGGCACTGATATGCATACCACAGGAGTGCGGAGGCTAGGAGATTTCAAAGGTCTCTTTTATGGTGTTGAACTACAACTGCGAGAGGTGTTTACTCATTCACTTCCCACCCCGTTTTCATGAGGGACTATCATTATAACCACGGGATATGCTCAGCAGTAGGTATTAGTTTTACTGTCACAGAGGAAGAGTGGGCACAGCTTCTGCTCTGTAAGTCAACTCTGTTCATTGTGAAATGATTTCACTGATTGGGTCTTGTCGTTAAGAGCAAGGCATTATGCATTAATTCTTTAAGAGTATGCAACCTGCCCTTGAGCTAATTAATCAGCGTTTGAATGTCTATTCCATCAAAGAAGTTCCATTTTTCCTGTTGCATTCGTTACTTTCTATTCCCGTTAACCAGCTGTGGAATCAGCAGCCTAGCAAGGCACCTCATTGCTCTGCTCTTTAGATTTTAGAACTGCCAGTTTAGCTGAGAAGGGAACAGGATTTACGACCCACGAGGCTAATGCAGACACTACCGGTCAATCTAATCCAGTGGCTCTCAACCTTTCCAGACTACTGCACCCCTTTCAGGAGTCTGAATTGTCTTGTGTACCTCCAAGTTTCACCTCCCTTAAAAACTACTTGCTTACAAAACAGACGTGTCACAGCCACACAATTACTGACAAATTGTGGACTTTCTCATTCTGTCTGTATGAACGTTCAGTTTTTACTCACTTTGTTAGTGCTTTTTATGTAGCCTGTTGTAAAACTAGGCAAAAATCTAGATGAGCTGATGTGCTCCGTGGAAGACCTATGCACAGCCCAGGTCTATTTAATAAGCCAATAGGGCCCCAAAAGCAGCACAACTTTTCTGAGCAAGCTCCCAAGTTCCCTTCTGACATCAGACTGCTTCTATGCAAGGCAGCCAGTGAGTCTTTGTGAGCAGAGATGTTAAACTCCCTCCTGGTTTAGGCTAGATCAGAGCCTGAGTATCTGCTGTGCAACATATTCCGGTACCAATACAGAGCCAGTTTGGATTAACCCTTTGTCTGCTTCCCAGAGACCATCACTGGAAAGAGTTCTCTCAATGGATGGGGCGGTCGGAGCGGGGTAGCGCGTGGGGGGAGGAGGAATGGAGATTACTTACCTGTAACTGGAGGTTCTTTGAGATGTGTGGTCCCTAGCTATGTTCCGCACATGGGATGTGCGTGTGTCCCATGCACCTGAGTCCAGAATTTCTTGCAAACAGCATCCGTTGGCCCACATATATGCCACAGCTCTCCCTCCCCAGTTTCTCATTCTTATTGAAGTGTAACAAATCCACAGCAGAGAGGATGGAGCAAGGGTAGTGGAATACAGATCAGGACCACACATCTCGAAGAATCTCCAGTTACAGGTAAGAACCTCCATTTCTTCTTCAAGTGATGGTCCCTATGTGTATTCCACACATGGGAGATTGGGAGATTAGTAAGCAGTAGTCAAATAGGTCGGTGCGAGGACGTAGAAGAGAACTGACTGTAGTAGTGTTGTCCCCACAGCCATAGGCAGGGTCGCCCGGGGGGGGGGGGGGGCGCAAGTGGGCAATTTGCCCTGGGCCCCGCAGGGGCCCCCACAAGAGTTTTTTGGGGCCCCTGGAGCCGGGTCCTTCACTCGCTCCGGGGGCCCGGGCCCCCAGAGCTTCTTCCGCTCCGGGTCTTTGGCGGCAATTCGGCGGCGGGGGGTCCTTCCGCTCCGGGACCTGCCGCCGAAGTGCCCCGAAGACCCGCGGCAGGGGGTCCTTCCACCCCGGGACCCGCCGCCGAAAACCCCAGGCCCCCTGAATCCTCCAGGGCTGGAGCACCCACGGAAAAAAATTAGCGGGTGCTTAGCATGCACCGGCAGCCAAGCTGCCTCCCTCCCCCAGCGCCTCCCGCCGGCTGGCAGCCCGGCTGATCAAGTCCTCCCCATCGCCCCCAGAGCCTCCTGCACACCGTGTAACAGCTGTTCAGCGGCATGCAGGAGATGCTGGAAGGGGGAAGGGAGAGGGAGGAGCAGAAATGGGGTGCGCTCAGGGGACGGGGCGAGAAGAAGCAGGGAGGGCGCGGGGCCTTGGGGGAAGGGGTGGAGTGGGGGTGCAGCTGGGAGCAGGAAAGGGCAGGGTGGGGGCTTGGGAGAAGGGTTGGAGTGGGGGCAGGGCTTGGAGGAAGGGGTGGAGTGGGGCCAGGCCTGGGGCAGAGGGGAGGGTTGAGCACCCCCCAGGTAGAGAGGAAGTTGGTGCCTATGTCCACAGCCAAGAACTGTACCAAGGCATAATGTCTTGTGAATGTCTGCAAAGAGCTCCAAGTAGCTTCCCTACGTATCTCTAGTATAGGTATGGGCGTCTCAGAGATGCAGCTGAAGTAGCTTGCCCCCTGGTGGAATGAGCCCTTACTCTTTCTGGGTGGGGGATGCCAGCTGGTTGGTACCAAAAGATAATACAACTTGAGATGTTTAGTTTAGGTGTCTAACATCTTTTGTTCTTTGCAGTTAAAAGGCCGAAGCCCTCCGGATCTTCTCTCCTCTTCCAAGGTACATGGTTTAAGAAAAAATACAGGTAGATAGATGACCTTACTCATATGAAACTCAGAAACTACCTTGGGTCTGAATATGGGATGGGGACTTAGAGAGAGACACTTTCTTTATAGAAGGCAGCATATGGTGGGCCTGCCCTACATGCTCCCAGTTCACTGACTCTTCTGGCCTTTCTAGCTATCAGAAAGGACACCTTCATGGACAGAGGGGTCATAGAGTGTATGACCGGTGACTCAAAAAAGGAGTCTTAGTGAGAGATGACAGGGAAAAAAAATGGAGATCCCATTGAGGTGTGAGCTTCACCACTGGTGGAAAGGATCTGAGAATCCCCTTCAAAAATCTAGTTGTGACAGAATGCGTGACCATTGTATGGTTATCCACTGGAGGATGGCAAGAGCGGATTGCTGCAAAATGTACCCACAGAGAGTAAGTAGATACTCCCAGGGATTCCAGTGAAGTTCCGAGACAAATTCTGTTGATGAGCCCAAGCAGAGAAACGTTTCCATTTAGCTGAGTAACAGCTTCTCATACAATCTTTTCTACTTTGGTTAAGGATGGATTGCACCCTCTTGGAACATGAATGTTCTATCTCTGCTGCTCATCCAAATACCAGGCTCTGAGTTGCAGTGGCCCTGGATTGGGTTGTGTGACCTTGCCGCTAGGTTGCATTAGAAGATCCAGTAACACTGGGATGTTCGTGGGTGGTCACACTGAGAGCTTCAACAGATCCATGAACCAGAAATGTCTCTGCCAGTTGAGCACAATGAGGATGACTCAAGCTCTGTCTGGGCGGATCTTCCCTAAAACCTGCGGTATCAAAGGAACTGGAGGGAAAAATATACCCCAGGCAACACTTCCACAACGTCAGGAGAACATCTCCCAATAAGTCTTTGCCCAGGGCTGCTCTGGAGCAGTACTGAGGAAGCTTTCTGTTCACCTGTGAGGCGAAAAGGTCCCAAGCTGTTATTCTCCACTGAGGGAAGACATCATTGAGAACTGAATCATGAATCTCCTATTCTAGATTTGCGGAAAAGTGTTTGGTCAGGTAGTCCACTGGGGACCTTTGCACCCCTGTAAGTATGCTGCTGATTGGAAGTGATACATTAAATGTCACGCAGCCCTGAGGAGGACTGCCTCTATGAATGAAGAGAGATCTCATTCCCCCCAGCTTGTTTATATAAAATACTGTTGTCATATTGTCTGGCATTATCTGAACATGTTTGGATTGGATGAGTGGGAGGAGGCATTGCAGGCCCAACGACTGCCCTAAGTTCTAGTAAGTTGACATGCATTCTGGACTCCTGGGGTCCAAATGCCCTGAGCCATATGATTGGCCATGTGCACACCCCGACCCAAGAGGGAGGCATCGGTAATGATAGTTATCTTGGGTGTCGGTGCAAGGAAAAGGATCCCTACCTAAACCTCTTCCGATTTTGTCTGCCAGACAAGAGAGACTAATACCTTGGGTAGAATTGGGACAGTCATTCTTGGTGCCCTTCTCTGGCAAGTACGCTGAGAGAAGCCAGGCTTGTAGGCATCATAGCTGTAGCCTGGTGACCGGCATCATGTGTGTGCGGGAAGCCACGTGGCCAAGGAGGGAAAGGCAAGTTCTGACTGACGCCCTGAGTCCGATAGTGACCTGGTGTATGAGTGCTCTCATGGCCTGAAGTCTTTTGAAAAGTAGATACACTCATGAGGGCCAACGAGGATGGACGCAGACACCTAGGAAAGGTAAAAGGCTGAACGGAACACTTGTTTAACTGATGTACTTCAAGAATTGGCCTCCATCCTCCATGGGAATCAAGAAGTAAAGAGAATAGAGTCCCTTCCCACAGTGTTAAGATAAAACCTTTTCTATGGCTCCTCGGAGGAGCAAGGAGAGTTCACCTCCTGTCATAAGATCTCCTCGTGAGAGTAGTCCCTGAAGAGAAACCAGGAAGGGGGTTTGTGGGATGGAGTTGTCAAACTATCAGATAGCCACCATGGATAATCTCTGATAACCATTTGTCTGTCGTTAAGGCCCCCCAGTTTCTGACCAATCAGGTAAGGCAGCCTCCAAACATCTGAACAGGGGAGTGAAGAGTCATCAGTAAAGAGAAGCAGGTTTTGACAGTCCCATTAAAAGAAACCCTTTGCCTGGGGTTTAGAGGATGTTGCAGAGGTTTGGTTCCTGGGTATATACATCCTCCATCTCTTGCGTGATGGCTCCTGATCATAAAAAGGCTGAGGAGGGGGTCTTGCCTTATATCCCCTATGACACTTCCTCCTGGGGACAGGGTTATAAATGCCCAGTGAGCGAAGCATTGTTCAAGTGTTTGAGGGAGTGGACAGACCCACCCTATTCCACAAGAAAACGGATGATAGTATCAAAGAGCAGAACTTGGAAAGATGCAAAGATGCATCTCCTCATGACAATGGGCATAGTCATCCCCCTTGATGCAGCATCTGCCATGTTCCATGGCATGGAGTGAAGTTTTGACCACCAATTTGCCATCATCCACTAAGGCTTGGAAGCCAGCTCTATCCTTCTCAATGAGCTTGTCCTTAAACTCTAGAAATCTAGCATAATTGATAAATCATATTAGCCAAGTGGGCCTGATAAAAAGAGATCCTGAACTGGAGGGAGGAGGAAGAGAGACCTTTCTTCCCAGGAGGTTGAATCTCTTGTGTCCCTTATCAGAGGGAGTAGCCTCTGAGTGCTGTTGCTTGAACTATTCTGTAGCCATCTGTGCCACCAGGGAGTTTGGTGGAGGGTGAGAGAACAAGAACTCTCCCACCTTGGATGGGACAAAGTACCGCTTCTCAGATCTCTTAGGGGTGAGAGCACAAGAAGCAGGGGTGTGTCAAACTGCCTTTGCTAGATCCATGATGGCCTTGTTGATGAGAAAGGCCACTCTACTGGGACTGGAGGGCTGCAAAATGTCTACTAAGCTGTGCTGTGGCTCCTGGATTTCCTCCAGCGGGATCTGTAGCTCTGCCACTACCCTGTGCATGAACTCTTGGCATTGTTTAAAGTCATTGGGTGGAGACGGAGAAGACGGAGTGACTGCCTGGTGACGATGACGAGATTGCTTCTGGAACTGGCTCATCTTCCTCCACCAAATACTCCCATGGGGCAGGTTGCATATATCTGGGCAATGGCAAGTAGGACTTGCACCGATCCTGGGTGTCTGGGGTAGGGCTCCCACAGTCCCCAATATTGACAATAAGATGGATCCACCACCGCAGGGGGACTGCATGGCAGAGGATACCACCTGTTCCTTGGCCAATTCTGTTTGGCTGGCGGTCGGAACCCTGACCTTCTAGATCTTCTGTCTGGGGCCTCCTCTCCTCTGTGCTGCAGCGACTCCTGCAGAGCCTTCAACTCAGCAGAAGAGAAGTCCGGATCCCTGATCACTGGTGAAACCAACTATAACCAATGGTTGAGCTTCAAGGCTGGGGGGTGGAATGAGGGAACGACTCTGTCTCCTTGAGATAGGCTCCTCCTCTGGTGTTACAACATCACAGAATATAGACTGACCTGATTGGAGCAGTGAATGCGGATAGGGGAGAGCAAGGATGTCTTCCAGGAAGACATAGGTCTCCAACCATCCTGGAGTAACAGGAGAATCCATTGGCGAAGCCGGAGCCTCTCTGGTCACTGTGGCTGTCAGCTCCCTCTGGGGCCATGTCACTATTAATACTGCTTTGGTTCCCAAACTGGATGGAAGCACCAGGAGCGGTCTATCCTGCATCTTCACACTGGAACCGGTGTCAGAACCGTCAGATCCGTATCCTTGGGCGCCTCCTTCGCTTTTTAAGAAAATTTAGTCAGGCCTAAAACCTTAGCATCCGCACGCACTGGCTCTCCCAACTTCAACGGGGTCGGGGAGGGATCCCTTCTTTTCAGGACAGTCTTAGACATAGATGACTTGTCCTAATGTCTGTCAGAGTGCCCCTTACTTTCCCGTGAACCCTTCTCTTTACGCTTAATAGACTTAGCCTCTGCTCCCAGGCTCATGCTCGGTGGCATGCTGCCTGCTTGTTGAGGCTGATGTACCAGGAGAAGGGGGTGTTTCCCGGTCTGGATCCAACTGGGGCTTCATTGCCTTCTCCATGAGGTGTTTTTTGAGTCTCAGTTCCCAGCCCTCATGAGTTCTCGGGGTGGAAGAGCAGCAGATGGATGCTGCACTTGGCAGAAATGTGAGCTTCACCCAGGCAGTAGGTGCAGCAGCGACGTTTGTCACTCACAGAAAAGGAGCAAAGGCAAAATTCAGTTTTTGAACCCCACGACCCTGGGCATAATCCCAGACTTCTCTGGGGAAAAATCCCCAGGTGGGTTAAAAAAAAAAGCGCTATCTAAGCCATGCTATGCTATAAAAAACTAACTAGATAAAAGTCTTACAGGAATGACGCAGTAGAAAGGAGCCGAGGACACCAAAGATTCTGACTCAGACCATGCGGTGGTAAGAAGGAACTGGACAGGTATGGGCCTGCACTGCCTTTTATGTCCTGGAAGCACAAGGAGAGCTATGATTCATGTGGAGGCCAATGGACACTGCTCGCAAGACGTTCTGGACTCAGGCACACACATGGGTGGTGGGTATAATAGGCCAGGGAAGGCGCCAACCTGCCGCCAGACAACTGGGCCGCGGTAGGCCCCCCCTTCCCCAAGACCCCCACTGCCTCCTCCACTCCACCCTCCACCCCCAAGGTCCCCGCTGCTCCCTGCATCCCTCCTCCTCGGGACAGGGGAGTGAGGAGCGACGCGGGGAGCCAGTGGCCGGGGGAGTGAGGAGGCTCGGCTGAGCGCTGCTGGGGCCAGTGGCTTGGCGAGCGGGGGGGCCTTCAGGGGCAGGAGGAGCTGGCGCTCGGGGAGGCTGCCGGTGGCTCTCAGCCCAGCCCGACTGTGGCGGGGGGGAAGGCCGTCAGGGATGGGGGTGCTCGGGGGGAGGGGAGTTTTGGGGCTCCAGCGTGTGGGGGTCAGAGCCTTGGGCAGAAGAGGCAGGGCCGGTGGGCTAGCCTCCCCAAAGCGGGGGTTCACCTGCTGCCCATGGGCGCATGTGGAATACACGTAGGGACCATCACTCGAAGAAGAACCATAGTCCCAGCCCATGTTGTGTCAAAGGAAATGAAGATAAAGGAAAAACAGAGGCCTCTCAAACGGCTTTGAAAATAAATGTTAACAGGCTGGTAGGGGGTGGCCTAGATGTAAGCGTTACTGACCTTATTCCATAAGCAATAAAAGGTCTGTGCCACTGATACAGAATAAGAAAGAAAAAGGCTCCTTCATTCATTAACCCATAGGAGTCCTAGACAATTTATATAACTCCTTTGCCTGGGCAGTGTCCCTTATGTCCATCCTAAAGGCCAATAACAAATGCAGTGGGGCTTAGCGGAATAGCAACACCAACAGTTTAAGTTTTTACCCACATAATTTCCTTTTTCTAAAGCCTGCTTGGTTTAGGGTTGGATCCAAGTATTGTGGATCTGAACTAATGTTGTCTGACAATTAGACTGCAAGCTTCTTGGAGCCAGGGCAGTTCAAGTCTGTACAGTACTAGGCATGCCAACAGCACTCTGGTAAGCATGACTCTGCTTTGGGCTCATGCTCATTTATACTGTATATACGGGGTTTGTCTTCAGCCTGTGGGTTCCTTACAAGGAGGATCTGAAAGTTGGACTATTAGTTCAGATTTCTTTGCTTCTCCTGAAGAGAGTCACGCTGCCTTTCCCCAAGACTATTACTGAGTGCGAAGCAGGTCTGAACTCAGAAGTCAACATACGTAACTCCTCCCACCCCGAGCGTCTGTTGCAGGCGCTGCCAAGGTGCTCACAGAGCAGGAGTGAGGAAGGATGCTTGCACAGACTTGCGACGGCAAGACTTTAATGGAGTCCCACCTTCAAGAACACGAGAAGAGTCATAATATGGTTCACTTCAGAACATAGGGCTCAATGCCAAGGACAGTGGAGTTACAATTACACTCATACAGTGCATCATTCCAACTGCATCGATCGGCGGCCCACTGGAAGAGACTGACTCACACCAGAGTGTGTCGAGGCTGGTCCCAATAAGGCTGTCAAGTGTACTCTCAAAATGCACATTACCCTACAACATCCACAATACCACTGTTGTACGTAGCAGCAGGTCTTAGCATAATGCTTTCATACAAGGATCACAAGAAACTTTGCAAGCAGTAACCCGCCCACGAATTATCCCCATTTTACAGATGGGGAACTAAGGCACAGTGACTTGCCCAAGACCACACAGCAAGTCAGTGCCAGAGCTGAGAATAGAACCCAGGAGCTCTGACTCCCAGCCTTGTCCACTAGTTTTTACTGTGATTCATGTCTGACAGCGAAGAGGGATCACATGCAATATCACACCACCAGAACAGTCCCTTATGAGAGTGGGAGGAAAACTACCTACTGGTAGCATAAGATTTATAAGAATCCAGTGAGGTCCCGATCTGATTCTTTTAGATGGACATCAGCGGGTTCCTAGAGAGTGTACCTTCACTTATTGCACAACAAAAAGTACACATTTTGGCTACATAGTTTGTGGGGACAGAGGGAGTGGCAGGCTGCACTACATGTGGGTGCTGAGTAATCCTGGTTATCTGCTGATCTCACCGACGAAGGCTATTTTTAGGTGAGATCGCAGAATTAGGCTATGTCTAAGTAGCACTTGTCAGAATAACTTATGTCGCTAGGGGTGTGGAAAAAAAAAACCACACCCATGAGCAACATAAGTTACCCTGTTTAATTATGTCGGTGGGAGAGCTCTCTCCCGTCGGCATAGAGCGGCGACAGCGGAGACCCGTCCAGTGGCACAGCTGCATCAGTACAGCTGTGCTGCTGTGAGGTGTCTGGTGTAGACGTGGCCTTAGTTGTAAGAGGGTAGTGAATAAAACCCCCAAATAAAGTGTTTACTCTTACCACTATTCCAAACACAGCCACAGCAGATCAGAAAGGCATGCAACAGATGCAGAGGAATTTTTCTTAACCTAATTTTTCTTACTGACTGTAAAGGTGCAACCACCAGTTCTACAAATGCAGCAAGCAACTGCTGACAACCTGACCTCAAACTAACAGGTTCAGTGATCTGAAAACATGAAGCAAGATACCCTTGGAGATTTTTCTGCTGATATCCAGGTCTAGCACCCTGCCAGAATTGGTTGAGCTGGTTACAGGGTATTTCAGAGTTAGCCGTGCCATTTCAGAGGAAAGGGGTTTCAGTAGGGACTTCCTTTGCATGCGCTTCTGCTTGAAAACATCAGTTCTACTTTTTACAAGATAAATAAGGGGTTATTATCCCAAACAGATCTTTCACAAATTAAGTTACTGAAGCCCTGGATTGGGACGGGAAGGATTTTGTTAGCAATGTGTAGTCGTTTATCGTCAGCGTGACTGACACAGAGGCCATGGCAAATTCAGAAAGGTACAAAGAATAGTCACCCAGGTGCTTGAACAAGACAGTAGCCTTCAGGACTCCTGGGCTCCCTTCCCAGCTGCCACCAACTTGCTGTGAGCCCTTGGGCAAGTCACTTAACTCCACTCTGCCTCAGAGTCCCCCACTTGTAAAGTGGTAACCATCTCTTAGCCTCATGAAGGGGGGGCTGACTTCATGATTAAGGTGCTTGCAGACCCTCTTGCAGACTGGAACAGAAGTCCCAAGCCTCACTTTCTATAGCGCGGAGTCTAAAGCAGGATCAGCTGGGTGGTCTTCCCATGTAAGATCACCATACTAAAAGAAATCCCAGATTTTGAAAGACTACTTGAGGTAGCAAGAGCTGCTGTCCTTCAGCGGCATTTACAGGCGAAGAGCTCAGTAACATGCTTGAAGATGAAAGAGGCAAGTCCCACAAGGAGCCTCAGCAAGCCAGTGGGAATCCAGTCAGAGGAGACACCACCTCTGTCAGGGAAGGACTCTAGCAACGCAAAGAACCAAGGGCCAGCTGTAGTCTCAACACAGAGGGGTGCACGTTATCACTGATCCTGAGAGGCCTGGTCCTGTGTCAGCATCAGGTTCTACATGCTACTGTTATGCCACTAAGATGACACCCCTAAGATCAGACTGGCAAGGTGAAGAACAGAGACCCAAAACAGTCAGGAACAAGTCACGATACAAAGGTGAATACTCGAAGTACTATACCCAGACGTACAGACACTCTTTTCTCAACCTATGTAATATATCGTTTTTTAACATTAGCTTTCTGAAAAGCCAAGGCACAAGTCTGGAGAAGAGAATTGGCTTACAAGAATTGGTTCTTTCGGCATTAACCCCTGGAGAGGCAAGACAACTGCTATTCCATTTAAACTTCTTTAAATGGCACAATTAAAAGGAAGTGGGAAACTCACTTACTGGAACACAATCAAAATCAACTTCCAGGGCCAGCAGAAAGGAAAGAAAAATCCATGGAGCTGCAGGCTAAAACGCGGTGTCAGACTGAAAACTCCTCCGAGGATACACATCAGATATAGAGGGTGACTCCTGATTAGGAGAGAACGTGTTGAATGAACTCTGATGGACAATCCATTCATCATGACTTGTGATAGGAGTTGCATATTCCACAATGCCTCTCTCCGCAGCCATAATATTAGCATATTGGAAAACTACATTTTAAATACTCCTCTACCCATACTGAAGGGCTTATGGGACCCTGAAGGCAATCAGACAGCCATTCTTCTCCACTCCTCAGCATGAGCAACCTTGTGCAGCAGGTAGAGAAACAAGGCAGCAGCAGGTACAGAAACAAGGCGGCAGCACTCGTGCAACTTAGGGTTAGACTAACAGCAAGTTGCAAGATGTCCCTGTTGGCTAAGAGGCAGAACATCAGCTTGAATCTCCTTTCTCCTACTGGATGCTAGTTCATCTCAGGGAAAACACATCCCTGAAATCAAATTCCTCAACACTATTCAGCTCACATTTAGACTAGAAAGGGCATTAGGCCTATAGAGCAGAAAGATGAGCCCCTGGTTAGCCTGAGAGGAGGTAAAATTCCCTCCTCTGTCCCTGACTTCCTGTGTGACCTTGGCAAATCCCAGCTGGTCTGTGCTTCAGTTCCCCATCTGTACAATGGGGACAATAGCACCTACCTTAGCCCTGCCTTGCAGGGGTCTGAAAAGGAATGTAGAAATCACTAGTGTGTTGCAAGGATAAATAAATTAAAGACTGTGACGCACCCAGGTACAATGGTAATGGGGGCCATATACCGAAGAGATAAAGACTAGGTGTAGGGGGAAATACTTTGCACTTGGAGAACCTGAAGACAGTTGCACTGACGGTCAAGTCTCACAATATGCTTGTGGATTTCTATTAACCTTTGCAGAGATGGGGAAATGGAAGCAGAAAGGTAAAGAGACTTGCCTAAGGTCACAGGGCAAGTCAGTATCAGAGCCACCAACCAATCCCAGGAGTCCGGACTGCTAGTCCTCTGCTCTAACCACTGAGCCCATCTTCAGTGCATTTTGCAGCAGCTCCATTGGGAGGAGAGGGATTGAGAAGATTCAAGATGCTGGTTTGGTGAAATTGTACATGCAAGTCTAGGGGAAAGTGAGAGGGCAAGGACAGGGCATGACAGGGGCATTCAACCCTTCCCCTGCCTCCCACCCTTCCTCCCTCCCTCTACCCCGCCATCCCCAGTTAGCAACAGAGCAGCAGATTTTAAACCATCACCTCTCCACGCCCCATAAAATGAAGGATTACTCAGTTGGCTCTGGAAGAAAACCACACATAGCAGTGTAACGTACAGCTCAGATGAATGTTTCCGACTTGAAGATGCTACATTTGTTTTTGTTTACCTTTGATGGATGTCTCCCGCCTTCTTCTGGTGCAACCTGCCCATTCTGCAAAATGCAAAGAAGAATCCATTGTTAGCAAATGCCAGGCACTATGAAAATGCCATTTTGGAGAGGGACAGTTAAGTTTACCTGAATAGACTTTTATACTAGGCTAGAAGATGATGAAACCTCCATAAATTGTGTGGGCCACATTTATAAGATACAGCACAATTGTGTCCTTTACACATCAGATATACATGACAAGTGGAGCTGGTCAAAAAAACCTGACATTTTAACCGAAAAAGACCTGGTATAAACAGCACCATTTTGGAACTCAGCCAAGTGAGCGCGATTTATGCACGCTTGCTGTTCTGTGAACATTGGCTGGTGAGGGCGTAGGTTAAAGGAGAGGCAGAGCTGCGTCAGCTTTACACTCTTGTATTAGCAGGAAAAGCTACATGCTGAGATGGATGCGTATGTTACACTTTTGCCTTACGAATCCCAGATCGAAAGTTAGTTTTACTGCTGATAGCCCATTTTAAAATGGGCTTATACTTGATATCATTTACATCACTGCTGACAGCGCCCCAGGAACTTCTGCACCAACTGCTTGGCTTGAGGCTGCATTTGGCCCTTTCCACTCAATAAATACTATCCTGCTAGCCAAACGTCTATTGCTGGAATCTGCAGTGAGGTCATGATAGGGGACTTATGCCTGTAATAACAAAGCGCTGGTCACACAGCCTGTTGCCCTGGGAATGAAAGCGGTGTCAAATTCAACAAGATGGCAGCCCTGGAGGAGCAAGACGACTTGGGGGTGAAGATGGGTGGGAGATATTTGCTTTGACACAGATATCTGATATTTAGCAGAGTGGCAAGAACACGCCGTAAAAATCCTTCCCCTGTAAAACTAATTTATCTGTGTTTTTATTAATAAACTTAGCTGAGAAGTGAAAGAATTTGAGAAATGTACTTGCCTCATCTCTGTTTATGCTCCTTTTTTTTTTTTCATCTCAACTTGAGCAACGAAAGGCAATGAAATTAAAACAACGAGGAGTCCGGTGGCAGCTTAAAGACTAACAGATTTATTTGGGCATAAGCTTCCGTGGGTAAAAAACCCACGTCACCCTCATGTTCTAAGCGTTGTAATGTGAGTTTTAAACATTGTGGAGTTGGAGGGGTTTAAATCAACTTTTGTTAGGATTAAGTGTTTTTGTTTTTCCGAGATCGGTCTCAAGCTTTCATAACACTTTTAACAAGAAGTGATGTTTTGGCCCTGTTTAATTCATGCCCTTTTAAAACAAGGCAGAGAAAACTTGCATTTATTGACCTCTGGTATGACAGCTTTTGGAGTGTGACACTAACCAAGTCTCACTTTAACACTACAGGGATTCAGTTTCTACCATATCTTACTGGGGCTCCACATTTGTCATGAAATACACACACACACACAATTAAATATAGTTTTGAACTTCATGCCTACCAGCTGGTGGCTAACTCATGATAAAGAGTTTAGCACAGGGAGGAGTTGGCAGACTCAGCTCTTCACATACAAGTCTAGTCTTCAAAGATAAGCGCAGGGAAAACAGCTGGTAGTCTCCAAGTTGTAGGTGATCCCCCTTTCTATGAGAGCTATGCCCCGAGCAATGTGTGAATTTAGAGCCACTCCAATTCACAGCATGGCCATGTCAGTTACAGAAGAGAGCAAATCCCTTCCTGCTAGACTGACATTAGCCCTGCAATATTTACACCTATAGGGCCCAATGCTGATCTCACACCAGTGTAGTTCCAGTTGCTTCCAGTTTACCCTAGGGAGAGATCAGTCTCAACCAGCTGCTTCTCTAAAGTGTGGACTTAAGCACATGCTTAAAAAGCTATTGACTTCAATGGGAAAAATCAAGCACGTACCTAAGAGCTGCGGGGAACAGGGATTACTCAATTGGGGTTCGTGGAAATGACTTTGGCACCCTTGCCACATTCCTTGGCCAGAGCAGCTCAGGTAAGCAACCTAAGAGAACACAAGAGCTGCCATACGGGTCAGACCATGCTCCATCTTGCCCACTATCCTGCGTGGGACAGTGGCCCGTACCAGGGCTTCAGGGAGTGGACAGACCAGGGCAATTACAGAGTGATCCACCCATCTTCCACTCCTGGTTTCTGGCAGTCGGAAGCTTAGGGTTGCCCTGAGCATGGGGTTGTCTCCCTGACCATCTTGGCTAATAGCCATTGAGGGACCTATCCGCCATGAATGTATCTAATTCTTTTTTGAACCCAGTTATACTTTTGGCCATTACAACACCGCATGGCAATGAGTTCCATGGGTTAGTTGTGCATTGTGTGAAAAAAGTACTACTAGTTTGAATTAAACCTGCTGCTTGTTAATTTCATCGGGTGACCCCTGGTTTTTGTATTGTGTGAAATGCACCTCAATCTGGCCTATGCAGTCCAGTCTGGTAAAACTGGTTCCCCTAGGCTGCAGCCAACTCAGTTGTCCTAGAGTGCTTCCTTTTGAATAGAAAACCATCCAAATGAATGACTCCCGGCTGCTTTACGCACAAGGATTTCTCTTGGCACCTCCAGGAAGCCCAGTTCAAGATGGAGGTAAAACACAACATGACAGCCCAGCACCATTTACAGTCAAAATTACATTCACAAATGGAGTTTGTAGTTTGATACAGATACATGCAGACATATACTCTTCAGTCACATCCACCAGTTATTCATGCAGCACCCAAAAAGGCGTTGTTAGATGTGGTTTAAGGACTTAGGGCCAGATTTTCAAAGGTATCAGAGCTGCCTGTTCTAACTCAGCCACTTAGAAAGGCCCAAACCATGTTTTGTTTCCTCTCATACACTTGCGCAATTTAAAGAATCAGAAGTATTTTCAACCATAAGTGGCCAGAGAAAAATAACAGTACCACTATGGAACCAAACTAGCAGAAGAACTAACTGTTTCCAAGAGATTACAGATGTATTGTTTAGGAGAAGCTGTCAGTGGCTTTAGCCTACAAAGAATATTTAAGAAATTAAGTAAGATCTTTTCCTTGCATAGAGGAGAGTGCCTCCTTGCTATCACTAGCGTAGAAGGGTGCTCGTGTTTATTGGCTCAGCTGTTTCTGATAGACAATTCATAAGTCACTGTTCATTAAAATTCCAGTTTTGTAAGGGTTGTTTATGTATTTAAAAAATAAGCCTGACAAGAGGTGGAATGCCCATTTTAAGTTGAGGAAGTTCACATTTAATTAGCAGCCACTCAGAGACTACTAAAGGCACATGCCAGGAGAGTGAACCGAGCTTCACATGGGCCAAACTCTGCTTTCATTTGCACCCAGGCAACCCACAGTAACTGAAAATAGACTTTGGCCAACCTGAAACTCAGACGCCCTTAAATAGCCTCAGGAGGAGACACAAGGAGGTGAAGTGCAGTGGTTCTCAACAAGGGGTATGTGTACCCTTGTGGGTACACAGGGATCTTCCAGGGGGTACATCAACTCATCTAGATACCTGCCTACTTTTACAACAGGCTACATAAAAAGCAATAGCCAAGTCAGTACAAACTAAAATTTCATCCAGACAATGACTTGTTTATACTGCTCTATGCAGTGAAATGTAAGTACAATATTTATATTCCAATTAATTTATTTGATAATTATATGGTAAAAATGAGAAAGTCAGCAATTTTTCAGTAAAAATGTGCTGTGACACTTTTGTATTTTTATGTCTGATTGTGTAAGCAAGTAGTTAGGTGAGGTGAAACTTGGGGTACGCAAGACAAATCAGACTCCCGAAAGGGGTACAGTAGCCTGGAAATGTTGAGAGCCACTGACGTAGGGCACATGCGCTGCCCCCACAAGTACTGGTATACAAAGCTCTCCACAAGCTCACCTAAGTGGAACACATCCACAACCACTCCGAGAAGAACATCTAAAAGGAGGAAAGCAAGAGAGGGTGGGTAAGGCATGTGACACCTGGGTTTGATACTCGGCTCTGCCACAGAGTTCCTTGGGCTTTGCGATCTTTGGATGGAAGGGACTATTGAAGCACAAGGGTTCAAAGCACCGAGTGAGCTGTAACTGATAGAACCGTTAATTGAAAGGGAGTATTGTCTATCCCAGCAGCGTCTCCCCCTTTCACCCTATTGCCTCTTCCTAAGCATTTGGCATGTACCCTTAAGTGCCACATTTCTGACTTCCTCCTGTCAATCAGCACGGGTTCTGCAGAAAGCTATTTGTGATGGGCTGTAATCCTGACTGGGAGAAATCAAAACAAAGCACACATTCCAGGGGGTGCTTTGCACGCACACATGTGCTTCAACGGGGAACCAAATTCATCCAACAAATGAGTCACTTTTCAAAGTGCTGTACAACTTAGCTTTGCTGGAAGAAGCCTGCACATTTTGAGCCAAGACTCTTTTCCCCCTCCCCAAAAAAAACCCTTTACCACCTCACCTGGTGGTTTCCATTTAGATCTCTGTGACCCATCTGGAGTTATGTACATATCTCTGTCCTGACACGTAGAGTAGTCATCTCCCCAGGTAACATGCTGCAGTTTATTGCTTTATAAATACACCTGAACAAATGTATGGGTTTTTCAGCTTCATCTTTTTGTATTGTAAGAACCCTCTTTCAAGGCTCCATCCTACATACTATATACGTACACAGCTAACCAGCTATATGTGTGGCACAACCAAAGACAATCTAGGCAGCAAATTGTTCTCTTGTTTCCAAACATAAGGCTACATGACTGCCCCACCCCTAGGGTGACTCAAAGAGAGCAATGCTGGTGAGAGTGTCATAGGTACTGACCAGGCAATGCCTGCTGCAAGAATTCCACTGTATGAAACTTGGCTCTTGAACTCTGAGTGTTGTGTATTAACAGGGGGCTGACACTGACTGGCCAGGAAGAGCAGTTCAAGCTACAGAAACTGCAGCTCACAGGCATCTCTGCTGGGAGTCAGCAGTCTGTCCACCCAACTTTTCCAGCAAGCGTTGCTCTGTGTCTGAGGAAAGTGCAGATTAAGAGGGTAATCTCACATACCACCTGTAGTGTTGACTTTAGTTGTCACTTGCTCCCGAAATAACCTAGTGCATCACTTTCAGAAACAAGCTTTGCAACTTGTGGCCCCTTTCACACATAGACTTTAACACCATAGGGATGTCTGTTCAATACAATCGTCTATTAAGAAAGCAAATGTATATGGTTACATAACTCTCACCTAAGGCTGCACTTGGAGATGTTTATCTTAGGACATCTTGCTTTTTAAATCCCTTTAATTCCACATAATCCTTATTGCAGCCAGAAAGCAATTGCCAGAACTGAACACGGTAGCCATGGCTGCTCTGAATCAGAGAAGCAGGAAGAACTCCTCCCCTTTGGGTCATGAAAAATATGAAGTTCATTCTCTTATTGCCATTAAGACAATCAAGACATTTATTTCCTAACTAGAGTGTTCAGCAAAAGTAGAGCCTTGGACTACTGATAGATCTGTTTAGACACCCTGGTGCTATTTCTAAAGCTTTAAATTTCAACTGGTCACTATACAGATGGCCATAAAATATAACTAGACTAGGCAGAACTGGATTTTTTAAAAATAATTTCAATGGATAATATTGATTCTTTTAAAGCATTTTTTTCAGTTATTGATTTAAATTTGTACAGTTGCATAAAATTGGGGGGGGTGAGTCAGATGATAATTTGATGACACTAGATGTTGAGATTCAAAAAGCAAAAGCTTTATAAGCATTAACTCACAAATTGTCACTATCACGTCAAAATATACCGAGTAAATATCCTTAAATCGAACTAAGTTCTCAAGAAGAATTTCTTACTTTGCCTAGTATAGTAATCTATATTTACAGCTATTGATGGAAACATTTTTTCATCCGTTTATGTTTGTATGGTGAAGTTAATGTTTATTGACATTTACCTATAAAAATCTAATCCTTCCATGCCTAAACATAACTAGAATATTACATATCCAGAAAGAAGCTTCCCCACTCACTTCCATGAATGGTGAAACATTAAGTGCTGATGTACAAAATCCCAACAGACTCTCTCTAATGAGAATCAAACCCTTCCTTCAAAAGTCTTTGGTACTTTGATATGCAAACTGTTTTGTTGCTAATTTTCTTTTAAATGGAATTTGAGAGTCTTTGCTGATTGTGGTTCCAGAAAAGAAAACTCCACAAAATAAAAAGACACCCCACACAACACTGCATAGCCCAGGCGACAGACTGATGAATTAACTGTGTGACACTGGAGAAACGTATTAATAGAGATTGAGATCACATAGCTTCCTTCTTTATCTTCTGATCACTGCATAGAGTTCAGCTACGATGTTCACAAGAGACAAGTTAGCCATGGAGAACTTTTGCTCAGTAGAGAGAGGACATGTATTTATAATGGGCAAAATAATTCCAGTTTGAAGTGACGGTCAGTTAGGCTGCTGTATGTTTACTTAATGAAACAAGAGTTTAGCAAAAAGCATTGCCTAGAAGTTGCTTGTCATTACTATGACAATTAAGTCACTCAGATTCATTTTCTACTGCTTGCACTTTACTTCACCCACATTTCCTCACTATGTAAGCAATATTCTGCTCAATGCAGAAAGCAGAAGAGGAACTGAAATATTTGTGAGGCTGAGTTAGGTGCCCAGGACTTAAGTGTTTCCCTACTTGCCTCCTGCAGTGCATTGGTCTCACACATGCTCCCATGCACACCCCACAAAGCAGCTTCACCTTCTTCACTTGAGCTTGCTGTGACAAACAGAACCAACTACGACCAGTCTCAAAAAAAAAAAAAAAAAAAAAAGATTACTAATGCTCCTGGAGCATGAAAAAAACAATAGGTTTGATTCCTCCATGAACACGCCGATAACACCTCTGCTCCATGACTCAGAAAGCAAAGGTTTGCGGAAGCCCATTTAAAACCTTTGTGGCAAGAATCCCAGAGTAATTTACGTAACTGACGTTCCAGAAACGTCTCATTTCATAGCTACGCTACCCTTCACAAGAAGGGTCAGCAGACCCCACCCCCGCTTTAATAACCTTTGAAGCCATGAGTCAGATTCGGTCTTTCAATCCTTCTCCACATTATACAGCTATATAGATATTCTGCCAGGTTAGGGGGACTGTATTGGCATCTAGCACAGAAGATGGCAGCCAGACTTAAAGGTGAAACAAAACTCCACCAACACTATCCATTTTATTACACGGGATCCAGTGCCCATGCACACAACTCCGCAATTAGTTGGGATATTAGCTCTGGGAGTTGGGTTCTACATAACACAATCACCCCAGAAGTTAAGGGACTAATTTTTAAAGGTGCTAAGAACCTGCTGGTCCCACTGATTTTATTTGGAGTTCTGGATGCTCAGCACCCCAAAGGGGAGAGGGAAGGGGTGTATGTATTTGGAGGGCAGGGGGCGATGACAGAAAAACAAATTAACAGGCCTTGAGACTTAAATTAGGCTACTAATGAGGGAGTAGGTGAGCACACATTAGTTTTTCTCATTCTCCCGTTGTTAGAAACAAACTTCATAGATAGGACTGATTTCCAAACATACTGGACACACGACCTCCACCACAAACAAAAAACCCCAAGACATCAGTTTCAGGTCAGCAGTATAACTCGAGTAATGTTGACACCGTCAGCAGCCGGGCATGCAACACATAAGTGCAGTCTGTCCACAGGATTAGGCAGTAAATCCCCATCCTGCCAGCAGCACTGCGTGTCATTGACACTGGCATTCATTTTTGCTCCTGTTAGAGTTTGCATTTAGTAATCAGGTATTATGAGGTCTTCCGATTCAAAAAAAAAAAAAAAAAAAAGCAGACTCAAAGCACCGTGGTACTACGGCACTGTCATCTTCCAGATCTCAGTTACCTCACCACAAAAGTCAGCCCTGAAAGCACAGCATGATAGCAGGCCTCTTGATCAAATCATTGTGGAACAAGTAACTCCCTCCTCTCCCACCCCTGTATGCGCACATGCGCTTTGATGACTCAAAACTTTACAACAGATGCTATTAGTTCACTTCGAGATGAATCCTCGGTCTATCCATGCACCCCAGATGTTCTAAGCCCACCGTAGATGGAGACCCTTAGCACTGCTGCTAATGGGCATGGTGAAGTATTGACCCAAAGCTTTGCAGGGCTTGGCTGGCAAAGAGAAGGGGCAGCTGTGACCAATGACATTCTCTCAACAGAACATTTGTTGTTATGGTCATTGCTCAGAGGTTTCTAGTCAAGTTTCTTTCTCTATCATGAAAGACGTATCAAGAGGCTAAGTGTTAGGGACTGGTCAGCTTTAGCAGGAGAACCTCAGCTTGTGCACCCCTGTGAGGTGGTGGGTAGGCAGAGAAAAAGACAAGCTGTAGAATAAAGGTGCTGGGTCTAGTTACCATTAGTAGGAGCTCAGTTTCATAGCACACAGCCATAGGTGATTCTTTAATATTCAGTTTAAATGCTCCCCAAACTTGCACTTTTCCTTTTAAAAATTTGTAGCATAAGCCTGCAACAATGCATGTTTATGGCACATGCAGTATCCTGTCCATCTAAACAAAGATTGAGTTACTGGGGGTGGGGGTGAGGGAAGAGAGAGATTTAAGCAGGAAGGAAAGAAAAGTGTGTATGCGAGAAAGAAGTGTGTATACGTGATAGAACACCTGGGAATTTTAAATGTATGCCCATCCTAGCAAACTGGATTAGAGAAGTGTCAGCGTGCGTGCTTTGAAGGGGAAGCAGTGTAGTACTCTGATGGGGACATTTCGACTTGGGACTTTGAAGCTGGAACTGCGTTTTCATCTATGTTTGGAACAATCCTAGCACACTTGCGGCACAACTGCAATCTAAATAACAAGGGATTCAGAGATAAGGTGAGAGTTCCGGACTTCATTCTGTACTTCAGAGCATTTGTTAGGTTTAATTAGGCCCTTAAATGTTGGATAGACAGCAAGCTAGATAATTTTTTTTTTTTTAAGGGATGGAGAGTATCTAGGGTCAAATATAGCTTAAGGAGCGGTTAATACACTGATCTGACAGTTCATTACAATGCACTCAGTCTAGCAAGTATACTGGTGGATGGTTTTCCTACAAATCCTCAGGAAATTTGATTAGTTGTGCATGTGTAACTTATGTATTACACACATGAAAGATACAGGGAAGAGACACTTTTGGGGAAGTTAATTCCTCTCCAATATTGAGAAAGTAATACAGGCAAGACACTTCTAAAATGTGGTTTAAAAGATGACAGTTGTACAGTTTGTTGTTTTTATTTAAAACTTGGAGAACTCCCCCCTCCCTCCTTGGCCCAAGGACTTGGTACAAAAGATTGCTTGAGGACTGATACTATTCAGCACTATGTTTTAGCCCAGGACTGGTTTGTACAGCCCAGCTGTACACCCACAAGGGGTCACCCCTGAGGGGCTCAGCAGCCTAAATATTGCAGTGCGATAGGCCAAATCAATGCAGCGGATTATGGATGGCAGCCTCAGGGCAGCACACAAAACCCACAGGATTACTGGGAATCTGCTTCTTTGCTTAAATAAAATAACTAACTCCTGGCTGTTAGAACCACTGAAACCTGCTTGCAGACGTGTTGATTGGGTCAGGTGAGAAGTCCCTTCCTTCCCCTCTCCCCAAAAATGAATTTCTCAATTCCTTTAGCGCAGGGTTGGGGCAGAGAAGTGATCCGGAGCAGAGATCCTGGGTGCAGAATCCCTAATTGCATTCATCTGATCAATTTGGGGGTTTTTATGTCTTTAATTAGTAGGCAAGCCTACAGCGAGGCTTAGCTGCCATACTCATCTGGGTGAGGTGGAGGAGGAGACCTGGGCACTTTCTTTGTTCAAAGGGAAACTTTGTGTGTGTATGTCCCCACATACGAACACACACTCACACACACACACACTCTTTCTCGGCGCTGACCTCAGGGCTTTCAATGGGAGAGAAAAACATCCCTCCCACCAAACCTCTGGGATCTCGCCCAGCCTGGCCCTCCTGCCCTGGCTCAGACCCAGACCCACCGTGGGGCAGGCAGGCTCCCTTCAGCCCCTTCCCTGCAGTGCAGGCAGGGGTCCCGCTCCCCTTTCTGCCACGCAGGGGCTCCAATGGCTTCCCCGGACCCCACCGTCCACTAGGGTAGGTGCTACCTCCCCCCCAGCCGGGCCCCCAGCACCCTACTGCAAGAGGGGTACGGGGGGGCTGTATGCCCCTCCCCACAAATTCCCCGCCCGCATTCCATGCCCTGCGCCCCCTCCTCACCTCCGTGTCCAGCTGCACCAGCTCCATGTTGGGCCAGGGATCTCCCAGCTGGGCGAGCGGCATCCTGGCGGCTTCTGGCCCCGGGAGCGGCAGGCAGGCGAGCGGGGCTGGCGCCTTCCCCTGGCGCTGCAGGTGGGGCAGGCGAGACCGCGCTGGGGCTCCAGCCCGAGCTACGCCGCCCTCCGCTCCTGAGCCAGCTCCGAACCGCCGGCACTCGGAGCGCCGCTCGCTGCCCCCATTGGGCACCGGCCTCTAGCGCCGGCCCCCTCCGCCCCATTGGCTGAGTGTCTCCGCGGGGAGGGAGGGCGGTTCCGCCCGGGCCCGGGGCGCTGCATTCCCGCTGCTCCCGCGGGGAGTCGGGGCGCAGCCCCCGGCCAGGGCGAGCCTGCTCCGAGAGGCCAACGCCCTGCCCAAGAGGGGTGCACTTAATCCGCAGCCCTCACAGATCCCCTCCTAGCGCTAGGGCAGGACCCCAGAGCCTCATCCTTAGGGGTACAAATTCTCGCTCCTTTCCAGGTGCTCCCCGAATCCCACTTCTATACCCCTGCTTCGGGTGCAACCAAAGTCTCATTCTTCCAAGGGGCACCTCAAAACCTGCCCCCCCCCGTGAAAATGTTCACCCCTTCCCAGGTGCCCCTCAAACGGCAGCATGGCCCAGAGACCCTCCACTTAGCTGCCTTCACAATACCCCACAATACAGAACAGCAGGGTTCGATGAATGGCAAGTTGGCAACCACGTGTCTCAAAGGAGGCTGGTGTCAGTGCAAAGCAGTTCAGTTACTATGTTTCATGCTGCTGCATCAGGAGTGGCTACTTTTCCAATTCCTGAGCAAAGGACACAACCTGACCCACCTCGTCTCTCCAATTGTCCAGCGACAGTCCTTGCCCCAGATAATGCAGGCGTAAAGCTCTGGGCCAGAAGATGAAGCCAGAGCAAGTCTACACTTGAGGTCTGTTGTGCTCTCCTCTCTCAACCATCTCTCTTCAACCTCTTTAACTCCTGATGCACCACAGCCCTCCATAGCCTCTTTCTAGCTGCATCTTCCCAGCTTGTGGGGTTGATGCTGAAAGTTTTTCAAGTCCCTCTTGTGAACATCCTTGAACCTGAGCCGAGGTTGGCCCAGTGGCCTTGAAGCATCCATACAGTACACGCTTTGGGATGTGGCCTTTGTCCACCTGGTGTGCAGATGAGTCTAACAGAGACATCTGAGTGTTTGAGAATAGCAACTGGACTCGGTAATTTTGTTTTCTCAAGTACTTTGGTGGCAAGAACATTGGATTCCCACTTGATTTTTAGAAGACAGTGATGACAGTGAGTATGAAAGGTATTTAGCCTTCTCTCATGCCTGCTGTAGGCGGTCCAGGTCTCACCACAATACAGCAGTGTGCTCAAAATGTGTGTCTGATAGATCCGTATCTTGGTGTGCAGTGTCGGCCGAATGTGGTTGCTGTGCTCCGATAAAAGAATTAAATTTTTCATCTAGAGATAAGTTATCCGATACCGTCCAGGAGAGCCAAACCAGTGGTAGTAAGGCTGGGAAATGTAAAGAGCAAATGTCTACTGTCGACAAAGGCTATGTGGTTTACCCAAGGCCACCCAGCGAGTGAGTGTCAGAGTTAGGATTTGCATGTAGGAACTTGTGGCTCCCACTACCAAAGTCAGTCCACTACACTAAGCTGCTTTGTTTACCAAGTTACAAAAAAGAGACTGAATAGTCCCTTTTTCATTTCCCCTTGACTTGCTTGATCAGAAGCTCCTCAAGGAGAAAACCAAGGGAGACTGTTTTCCTATCTGAATTATTTTTAAATTATATCTGTTTTTAATCAGGGCTGGGCTAAACAATTTTCTGATGTGGAGCCTGAGAACGAGTGATAAGAGGAGATGAAGTCAGAGTGATTAACTACTGGAAGTTACTAAGGGATGTGGTAGATTCTCCCTCACCTGAAGTCTTTACATCAAGACTGGATGTTTTAAAAACAAAAACATCCTTGATCACAAGATTAAGGGCTTGATGCAGGAATTCCTGGTTAAAAATCTATGGTCCGTGTTATACAGGAGGTATCATCGGTCTAGATGATCATAATGGTGTCTTCTGGCCTTAAGAGCTATGAATTTACAGAATTAGATGTGGGAGGAAAAGGAGAAATCAAGGTCAAGGAATAAAGTTATTGAGAGTGGAGGCAAACAAAGGTCTAAATCAAAGAAGGAGATGGAGGATATATGAATATGCTTACCCAGAAAAATCGCTTCTGTTGTCTTTCAAGAATTAAGCAGAAGGAAGTGGAGATGAAGCCTCAAGATTTCTTGGCCAAAATAGGCAGAGGGAGGACAGATCAAATCAACCTGTCAGAAGATATGTATAGTTGAAGACATAAAACAGACCAGTATCTCAACATATGGTAACGTCTTTAAAGACAAAGCTCAGTGCATAGGCATTTACATGCATTGTTTGAAAAGTAACACTGGTCAGTGACAGGATCTTTCCTCATATATTCGAAAATAACTGAGCACATACAGAAGGTACCATATTCACAGGAGTCCCTGGATTCCTTACACCATAAAGCCAGTCGTGGTTTTGGATGGTTTTAAGTACTGTGTAAGTACCGTTATGTGTACGTATTTCTACTGGTAAGGGAGATTTTCAAAGGCACAAAAGGCAGCTAGATGCTCACTCCCACTGCCCAACTGGAGTGAGGTGCCCAACTGCCATGGAAAATCTCCCCCCTAAGCGTTAAGCTGAGTTGTATGCTGCCTTCACTGTATATAGAACACTGGAAAATACCCCCACAAGAAGGGCATAGTGAGGTTAAATTGGTGGGAGGCAGTACAGGCTAGTGATTAGAGCAGGAGATGGACAGGCCAACAATCTGGGTTCTGTTTTCTGAGTCTGACATTAACTCACTGTTCAACCTTGTGCAAGACCCATTCTTCAGTTTCTCCATAAACTAGGGACATTGATACATATCCAGCTTTGTAGGGTTTATAGAGAGAGACTCAGATGACAGGTGCTTTAGGAATGTGAAGTATTAATTATAAATTGCTATTCTTATCTGCTATCCCGCCCAGTAGAAAAATGTAACACTCTGCTCCTTCTGTCCACCTTCTGCAAAAAAACATTTTTGTATTTCATTATAAAACTATTTATTAAATAAACAATTTTTTAAAAGATAGGTACAGCCAAGGGTCGAACATAATAATGTGGGAGCTAAAAGTATTTTCCTATCGTTTGTTAAGAACCAGCAATGTACAAAGCACAAAAATATAGTTTCTGCCCCAAGGAGCTAACAATCTAAGGTCCCGATCCTGCATTCTCATTGGCCTGGGCAATTGACTCAAGGGGATCAGAATTAGGTCAGCACCGATCACTTTTGAAAATCCCACTTTTAATCTTCACAACAGGCCAGTGAGGTGGGTCCATATTATCATCTGTTGTACAGAAACTGAAGCAGAGAATTCCCCAAGATCATAGAGAGACATAGTGTCAGAGCCAAGCTTAAGATTTCCTGGCCCCCAGTCCTGTGCTTAGACCACACCTCAGTACTGTAAATCCACAAGCCTGAGATGAAAGTCTTGTGGAGTACAAAACAGCCAGAATAGTGCTAGTGAATTCTTGTTATGGACAATGAGGCCCCATATCAATTACTGTGAGAGCAAGCTGAGATGAGTTTTGTCTAGGATAATTTCATTTAACTCCACAGCTTTCTAGGAGTGCTCCTTGTTGTTTGATATGCATAGGGCAGCATGGCTAGGATCATCCTCCAGCTGGTGCAGAATTAAACCTGCTTTAAATAGCATATTAAAGAGATAGCATCAATGCTGGAAGACCTAACATCTGACTTATTTTCCTTTCATTTGTTTGCAAAGTCCATGTAACTTTTAGTACTTCTTTATGTTCTTAAATTGTATCAGACTGACTTATATGATGAATGCAGACAGAAGCATGCATGGCATGGGGCTTTTGAGCAGGAGAGCAAAGTGGCTGTTTCCAACCCTCTAAGATCAAATCTAGGTCCCATGAAGCTGACCTTTGGCAATTCCACCATGGTGGCACTGGCCTTGATTCCTCCACACTTTAGGAATCATCCAGCCCTGGTGTTAAACTGAAGTGATATATTTAAGGCATTAAGGGCAGAGAGGGCATTTCCCACCAGTTGGCATGCAGAACTCCTATTGACTTCAAAGAGGAGATCTGCCTGGAAGTCTTGCAAGAGCAGGTCTTTAACAATCATGTGGCGCAACTGAGGATATAAGCTTGACCCAGCTGGCTATTAACTGCTGTGAATTTTCTGACCCAGAAATCATTATTGCTATCGTAAAGAGTGAAAATATGTTAAAAATAAAGTAGTTTCCTTTTGGTGCATTAAAAAGTTGGCATGCACATGGCCCCAGATGGGGTGTTCTGTTTGGTATTTTTCTAGCACTGAATAGTGGTACAGTAATCAGTAAGAATGCAAGACAATTTTCAAGATTATTGTGGGAGGTTAATGGCCACTATCCAGAGGGATTCTATTTGAAATGCAGAGCAAAGCGTGTTGGAATTCAAGTAGAGAGGGAGAGAATTCACTACTGACTCCATCCCCCGATGACTCTACTGAGATGCTGAAATTTGCTCATATTTCACAGCAGAAAGATTGGCAAGTTGACCACATGCTTGACAAAAGACAGGAAATATTGAGCTTTATGGAAATGAAGATTTCTTTAATTTGAAGGGAACAGAAAGATCCACACCCAGGGATGCCAAAGAGTCTAGACAAAGTACCAAATCACACAAGCCACAGTTTCACAGTAAAACTGTAAATTCAAGATTTTTTTTTTACTGAAAAATACACTGCATGAGTATTAGCACGATAGTGCTTGTGCTCTGTTTATTGTTTCATTTACACAAAGACCTCAAAGAACTTTGCAAAGGTGGATATATAGTATCCCCAAATTAGATTAGATAACGCTCATAGCAATTCAGTGGCGGAGCTCGGCACAGAACGCAAGAATCCTGAACCCAAGTCTGCTGCCGTAACCAATAGGCCACACTGCCTCCTGCAGCAGACAACCCTGAAAGATACAGGAGATTGGTAACAGAATATGGAGCCTCATTATTAGGTTGCCAGGTGAGCCCAGGGCAAAGGTGACTGAAAGTGTTTTCTTGATAGGTGAAATGAGGTAGTGGTCTCAGCTCAATTAGTATTTCTCAGTTAAAAGGCTACCAAAGCAGGTGGCTCCAATGTTGGCACCCAAAAGAGCACAATGGCTAAATGAAGCTAAACAACCTTCTTCCTTTCCAAGTATTCTCTTCAGGTAAGTGCGGAGGTCTTTGTTTGGGGGCAGTGTTATGGCTTTGATGGAGACACAGAGGTCTCCAAAGCTCTCAAATGGCCCCTTTCACAGTTCACTGAAATTCACTGAAAAACTCAAAATGCTGCATTCCTGTTTGTTTTCTCCAGTTTCAAAATCCAAATCCTCTTCATTTACAGCAGGAGACATTTTAGCATCTGAAGCTGGCTGACTTTTGGTTTATAAATGTGTTCCCATTCAGAGTGATTGTGATGTATGTGAAAGTAACATCCACTGAAACAACAAACAACCAGCTTTCCCACAGGTACAGTTCTCCCCTTCCCATGAAAAGCTGTTTGATTTGCTGGCCCCTTTGTGATCCCTGTATAAGAATGCACAGACCACAGCTACTCAGCCTAGCTGCCTAGGAATAGTGATCCCCTGAGTCACCTTATCTGTCCGCTTCTCCTTTCTGGAGCCAAGATGCAACAGGAACATCGTTTTAACTGTGTGTTGTACTAGATGATTGTATTGTAAGTTAGGAGGTGTACGGATAATGTGTACCTCTTTATTCTCCTGTATATTTCTATACTTTCTGAGACTCAGAATTGTATCCCTGTCTTCCTATATAATGTTTATCAGGCAGTCTCAGATCATTTTACAAACTTCAGGCCAGATCCCACCAGCCTTTACTCTCCCAAATAAATGTAATGGGATTGCAAGCACAAATTTTCAGGATGAGTCCCATTACCAAGGTTATTATTTACTGAGCAAGATCAGTGTGGTCTGCAGTCTACATGCATTCAGACATTGTTAATTAAGCCTTACAACAACCCTGTGCAGTAGGTATTTATGTATTTTTGTTTTTAAAATGGACTAATCTGAAATGATCTTCTAGTATATTGCTGTTATTCCTGTTGTGCAGATGGGGAAACTGAGGAACATGTCACGGAGCAAATCAGTGGCAGAGCCAGGATTAGAACTCAGGAGTCCCGTCATCCTCTCATAAAAGCAGAACATAAGAACGGCCATACTGGGTCAGACCAAAGGTCCATCTAGCCCAGTATCCTGTCTTCCAACAGTGGCCAATGCCAGGTGCTTCAGAGGGAATGAACAGAACAGGGAATCATCAAATGATCCATCCCCTGTCGCCCATTCCCAGCTTCTGGCAAATAGCCACTGATGGATCTATCCTCCAAAATTATCGAGTTCTTTTTTGAACCCTGTTATAGTCTTGGCCTTCACAACATCCTCTGGCAAAGAGTTCCACAGGTTGACTGTGCGTTGTGCGAAGAAATGCTTCCTTTTGTTTGTTTTAAACCTGCTGCCTATTAATTTCATTTGGTGACCCCTAGTTCTTGTGTTATGAGAAGGAGTAAATAACACCTCCTTATTTACTTTCTCCACACCAGTCATGATTTTATAGACCTCCATCATATCCCCCCTTAGTCATCTCTTTTCCAAGCTGAAAAGTCCCAGTCTCCCCTCCTGTTACCACCATAATGGGATAACATCTTGTTTTGATCCCAGAGACATTTTTCCTTTGCGTGGTGCAAGTGTCACTTTTTAGACATAAAACAGGCGCTCTGTAAATGAGAAACTTTGGCTGGCGTGTTTAATGACCGATTACTTTTTCCTTTTGTGGCGGATTTCTTTCCGTTGTACTCACCGCCGTGTGTGATTACAGCTGCCTGAAATGCCACTGCTTTCCGAGGCAGGTCCAGGCAGCAGCCGGAATGCGGAAAACACATCACTGCAGATTATGGTACAGTGAGTTCCTTAGGGAACGCGATCAGTTCTCTAATTCTGATTCCCCTGGAAGAGAGAGTTCAATGTGTAGTGAGGGCCTATTAACAGGACAAATACCTGCATCTTCTGTAAACACAAACATGTGCCTCACACTCCCAACTGATGTTGCTCATGTGGCCAGGTCTTGCAAGAACTACGCCGACTCATCTACTCAAACCAAGTTTCTTATGGCACCATTTACTGTATTTTCCTTTGAAGAAGGTTCCTGGTTCTGTGAAGTGATTGTGGGATCACTGACCCCATCCAGTCCACTGCTTCCACATTAATTATTATTAGAAGTATCACAATAGCACCTAGGAGCTCTAGTCATGGACCAGAGTTTTAGACCTGAGCCCCAGAAATCTGAAGGAGGATTGTTTGGCATGGGCACATGCAGCCTAAGGTGGGTTTTGCTAAAAGAGCATGCATTGGTTAAACTGATGCCTAGGAGAGCCTCTTTTTATTTGGGAATTTGCCACCTGTGTCTCCAGAGCACCAAGTTGGAGACAATAGGTGTCCTGAGCAAAGGGACCCACAGGGGTTGGGAACACATCCTGGGAGGACATGGGAACCAATCAGGCACCAGCCATCTGGGCAGCAAGGCCATATCTGCTGGTTGTCATGGATACAATCTTTCCGTCAGTCTTCCCCAATATCAGTTACCTTCCGTTTCCTGGATGCAAAGAAATGAGCCGTGAGTCTAGTCTAATTTCCATGCAGAGCAGAACACTTGACATCCAAACAAAAAGAAAAATTATTTTTTCAAAGCTCAGACATCTCTTCCTAGCACGAACTGAACCAGGAGCTGAAGCTGACTTGCTTTTTGGTATTTCAACTATGTGAGCCTGCTAATGCTCTGACTAATTCCAGTTTGGTGCTGCTGTTACCTTCAAATATCTCATAGGACCTCAGAGGAGTTGTTTTCACTGCCTGTTCATATTTTTCTCTTGTTTAGCATTTTGGATCCAGGATAAGCCACTGTGGAGTCTCCTTATTGCCTGATTACTGCACAGACATGCAGCTTAATTTACTTCAACTGCTCATTAGAAAGTTCAAGCTAATAACATCAGCTTACAAGAAACTGGCTCAGCCTTTCAGATCCTAGCTGCTTTCAGCTCCCTGTGTGGACGAGACAATGGTGGGTCAAATGTGGCTTCAACGTTTTATAGAAGAGAAGCCCGTACAAAACCTAAAGCCAATTCCAATGGAAACAGCAGGTGGGGATAGCGATGTATTCACAGTGTATAGTTTATCTAATGAAGTTGGCAAATTTTGTTGAATCATTGGCACTCAGAGGTGTTCATCATACAGTCAGCTCTCACTGCAGCACCATGCCAGCCAGTGAGAATGTGAAAGGGAAAATGACTAGAAACTGTAAACAAAGAGTGAAACTGACAGATGTGCTTTCATTGTCCCCAGCTGGGGAGAATGCAGAGTAAACAGTACAAATCCAGGTGCCTGGGTCATGAGGCAGGTCTGCCAGGGATATGGGGGGACCTGGCAACGAAAAACAAAAGCACACTCCAGCAGAAGCACAATCTGACTGAGTTAGCTGAAAATCTCAAATGAGCTATTAACCGTACAGTGCCTACAACGCACAACTGGGCAGTTCTCATCCCACTGTGTAGAGGGCACTGGTGTGCATTACATCCATTCATTCCAAATTAAACAATTTTACACTTTGGGAAATGCCACCCACCTCAACAGGTGGGAAACTTGAGCAGGCCTGCAGCGATTGGGGAAGAGAACACATGCTGGGGGGGGGGGGATGCAGGGTGGCCTCTCTGGCTCCTGAGCTACTCACTGGCCAGCTTGTGGAAGATGGCAGCTGATTAGTCCCTCATCCTCCTCTTTCATTTTAATTTAAACCCTAGCCCAGGTCATGTGGAGCTACTTTTTGCTATGTTTCAACAGACGCAGAGAAGTTAAATCAGTTGTTCAAAGTCATGCAGTGAATCAGTTTCACAGCTGAGAAGAAAACCTAAAAGTCCTGACTCCGAGATCCTTGGCTCTAACCCCTAAACCACACAAACCAAATAAACGACCCAGACTCACTGGAAATCCATGCCCTTAGCAACTATTCTTTCTCTCTGACTCTCCGCTGTCTCCAAGAGGTGGCATTTTCACATAAGTGACACTTCATTGCTTCTTGGCTGTTGGTGCTGCTACACAGCAGGGACTAAGCCAGTAGTGAAAAGCCATGTCACAACAATAAATGGAGTGGATTAATTAATAACTTAATAATTTGGCACCTAATGAGATCTCAGAGCAAACATATTCCCTGATCAACAGAGCTTTGATTCTGCTCCCAACGGACTCCCATTAGCCACTCTTTCTGTGATCCTACTCCTCAAATCCCAGAAGTGATCCTGCTTGAGAAATTATTTGGGATGAGCAGCTCCCCCCCCTACCCCCACGGATCCCCCCCAAATCACAGAACGGTATTATAGTGTGTGGGACTTGAGTCCTTTTACATACTTTATGAGCCCTCTAGTGGAACTAACTGTATTCTGTATTTTAGAAGCCGCCTGAAACTGTTCAGAGCTGCAGTATGTATGCAGCTACTAGGCCCGTGTATAGTTAGCAAATGCAATTATTTGGGACCCAACTGTGCCCTGTGGCTTTTTCATATTTTGTTGTACAAAGAGTAAAAGACGTAACCGGTTTAAATATGCTGGGAAATGCATTTACTTGGCCAAAGGAAAAGTAATGCCTCACAAGCTTCAAAACAACAACAACAACAACACAAAACCACCTGAGTTTGTGGCACTCTTGCATATTTGGCAAAGCTGCAGCTCAAAGGAGCATGTGTCACCACAAAGGTAAAGTGGCTGCAACAATATAAAGCTTGTACTGTGTTGCTTCTCTGCATATTTCATAATCTTTTTCCCCAGAGGGAATGGACCAAAGTATGAAGAAGTCTACAAAGGGACTTGGCAAGTGTTTGGTTTTTTTAATTGGACGTGTGCCCTTTTTTCCTCCCTCTTCTTTACGTTAGATAAACAAAGACCTGAGAGGGGGTTGGAAGTTTTTTGGTCTCTCAGCAGCTCCCTCCTCGCAAAAGGAATTTTTTCCCCCTATTTCTTTTTTACATTAGAAATCTCAGGAACATCCAGTCTGGCCTTCCCTGGGTCTGTCAGACTGATGTTTATTCTGGCTCTTGCACCTTGACCACAGGCAGGGGGAGGGCATCGAAGCTTTTACAAAAAATGTCCTAACTCAGTCATATTCACTAGATATCAAAATGAAATAGGTATTAACAAACCCAAGTGGTTTTACACTGTGTGACTAAAAATCCCTTCCCCGCTCAGGTTCCGCTCATAGCTCTTGGCATTTCACTAGTTCTCCAGGCACCACAGACTCTTCCAGGACAGATTCTGGTCTCCCATGTTTAAGAAGGATGAATTCAAACTGGGACAGGTACAGAGAAGGGCTACTAGGATGATCCGAGGAATGGAAAACCTGTCTTATGAAAGGAGACTGAAAGAGCTTAGCTTGTTTAGCCTAACCAGAAGAAGGCTGAGGGGTGATATGATTGCTCCCTATAAATACATCAGAGGGATAAATAACAGGGAGGGAGAGGAATTATTTAAGCTCAGTACCAATGTGGACACAAGAACAAATGGATATAAACTGGCCATCAGGAAGTTTAGACTTGAAATTAGACGAAGGTTTCTAACCATCAGAGGAGAGAAGTTCTGGAACAGCCTTCCAAGGGGAGCAGTGGGGGCAAAAGTCATATCTGGCATCAAGACTAAGCTTGATAAGTTTATGGAGGGGATGGTATGATGGGACAGCCTAATTTTGGCAATTAATTGATCTTTGATTATTAGCAGGTAAATATGCCCAATGGCCCGTGATGGGATGTTAGATGGGGTGGGATCTGAGTTATTACAGAGAATTCTTTCCTGGGTGTCTGGCTGGTGAGTCTTGCCCACATGCTCAGGGTTTAGCTGATCCCCATATTTGGGGTCGGGAAGGAATTTTTCTCCAGGGCAGATTGGCAGAGGCTCTGGGGGATTTTCGCCTTCCTCTGCAGCATGGGGCACGGGTCACTTGCTGGAGGATTCTCTGCACCTTGAAGTCTTTAAACCATGATTTGAGGACTTCAATAGCTCAGACATAGGTCAGGGGTTTGTTACAGGAGTGGGTGGGTGAGATTCTGTGGCCTGCGTTGTGCAGGAGGTCAAACTAGACGATCATAATGGTCCCTTCTGACCTTAACATTTATGACTCTATGAGATCTGAATTTCTAAGATTTAAAAAAAAAAAAAAAAATCCTGCTTGTTTTCTAACAAAAGTTTTTAGGCCTCCTGCTCCATCATAATGAAGTTGAAAAGGGAATTGCCCATTTTTCCCCCTTTGCAGCTAACTTTGCATTTGAGCCTGTGCTCCCCCTCTCCATCGCTACAAGATGAGGACAATGATAATCATTTGCAAGGTTTTAATGCTGGTGAATTTAGCCAACAGACAATTTCTAATCTGCTATATATTTTTCATGTTAGAAAAATGAAAATGTGCCCTGAGGGGCTCATATTCAAAAATTTGTAAAATAAACACAGCATTTATAAAAAGATACAAGTGCAGAGAAATATCAAGGGTGCATGTGTGTTTTTTAATGAAAATAATGCATTGCACTTAAGTAGCACCTTTCATCTAATGATTTCAAAGTGCTTCATAAAGGTAGATATCGTTATGCCATTTAGAAGATGGGGAAACTGAGGTATAGAAGTAAAACTACTTACCCAAGGTCACAAAGCTCACAGCCAGTCAGTGGCAGACTCGAGACTAAAATCCATGTCTCCTGATTCCCAGTCCTGTGCTCATATGGCAATGTACATCTGGCCATTTGTTTTATGTCAGTTTGCAAAATATGAACTTCATGCATTTTGGCCCCTGGTGGATTAGACCAAATCTTTATTGCACCTACTTTATATTGCAGCATAATATTATAAAGCCTGTGTCCATGGAAGTCAATGAGTTTTGCCATTGACTTCAGTGAGAGCAGGGATAGCAGGGCTTGCAAGGCAGGTAAATAAAGGTTTCTTTTTGCCTACTTTCCAACAGGAGCTCAGTGAGACACTTGCTCACAAATTAGCTTTTGAAGGCCCTGGCCAAAGTGTGGTGGTGGTTTGTCTCTTTCAAAGTCTGCACAGAATCGTTTCCCCCCCCTCATCCTTGCATGCCACTAACTAACATGCAAGATAAACATCCCACAGCAGCAGACCAGAATAAGATATAGTGGAAATGAGGTCAGTGTGTTGGAAACAGATAATAAATAATGTTACATCAGATAACATTTAACTCAAAAATCCTATCTACTCAAACACCAGAGTACGGTAAGAATCCTTTAAAAGGCCACAAGATCCACTGGATATTGACAGCAATAATACATTAGTAGCTGGCTGAGGGCAACGGTAATAGGTCACAAGAAAACTGGTTACTCACCTTCTCGTAACTGACAAGTTTCAGAGTAGCAGCCGTGTTAGTCTGTATCCGCAAAAAGAACAGGAGTACCTGTGGCACCTTAGAGACTAACAAATTTATTTGAGCATAAGCTTTTGTGGGCTACAGCCCACTTCATTGGATGCCCGGTGAAGTGGCCTGTAGCCCACGAAAGCTTATGCTCAAATAAATTTGTTGTCTCTAAGATGCCACAAGTACTCCTGTTCTTCTCGTAACTGTTGTTCTTCGAGATGTGTGGTTCATGTCCATTCCAATCAGGTGTGTGCGCACGCACATGCACAGTAGCTGGAAGATTTTCCCCCTAGCAGCATCCGTGGGGTCGACCTGGGCACCCCCTGGAGTCGCGCCTTCATAGCGCCCAATAAAGGGCCCTGCCAACCCGCCACCCCCTCAGTTCCTTCTTGCCGGCTACTCTGACAGCGGGGAAGGAGGGTGGGTATTGGAATGGACATGAACAACACATCTCGAAGAACAGCAGTTACGGGAAAGTGAGTAACCGGTTTTTCTTCTTTGAGTGCTTGTTCATATCACTTCCAATCAGGTGACTCACAAGCCCAAGTTCAGGAGGTGGGGTCGGAGTTGTTCACTGGTTGGAGCACTGCTCATCCGAAGGCCGCATCGTCTCTGGCCTGCTGGGTAATCACATAGTGCATGGCGAAAGCGTGTATGGAGGACCACATTGCCGCCCTGCAGATTTCCTGAGTGGGAACCTGAGCCAGGAATGCTGCTGACGAGGCTTGCGCCCTGGTGGAGTGCGCAGTGATTGGAGGTGCAGGAACCCCCGCCAGGTTGTAGCCACTCACGAATGCAGGACATGATCCATGACGAAATGCGTTGTGATGACACAGGCAGACCTTTCATTCTTTCCACCACTGCCATGAATAACTGGAACGATTTTCTGAATGGCTGCATTCTCTCAATGTAGAAGGCTAGCGCCCTACGGACATCCAGTGAGTGAAGTCTCTGCTCCCTGCCACTGGAATGCGGCTTAGGGTACAATACCAGGAGGAAGATGTTCTGGCTGATGTGAAACTGCGACACAACCTTTGGGAGGAAAGCAGGGTGAGGTCTGAGCTGAACCTTGTCCTTATAGAACACGGTGTAAGGAGGCTTTGATGTTAGGGCCTTAAGTTCAGACACCCTCCTGGCTGAGGTTATCGCTACCAGGAATGCCACCTTGTAAGAGAGGTAAAGCAGGAAGCATGATGCCAAGGGTTCAAAGGGGGGCGATGCCATGAGCCTAGAAAGGACCAGGTTGAGGTCCCAAGCTGGGACAGGCTGCCGGACGTAAGGGTATAACCTGTAAAGACCTTTAAGAAACCGGCTGACCATCAGGTTAGCAAACACAGAGCGTCCCTCCGCGCCCAGGTGAAAGGCCGAGATGGCTGCCAAGTGAACCCTTATTGATGACATTGAAAGCCCCTGCTGCTTCAGATAGAGGAGGTAGTCCAGAATAAGCAGCACTGAGGCTAGGGTTGGGAACGAATGGCGCTGTGCCAACCAGATTGAAAATCTCTTCCACTTGGCAAGGTAGGTGGCTCTCGTAGAAGGTTTCCTGTGGCCCTTGATCAGCCAGTTGTCAAGGTACGGAAACCTCTGTACCTGGTGCCTGTGCAGGAACACAGCAACGAGTGCCATGCACTTGGTGAAGACTCGAGGTGCTGCTGACAGGCCGAACGGAAGGACTGTAAATTGGTAGTGGTTATTGTTCATCACAAACCTGAGGTACTCCCTGTGGGGCTGAGTGATCGCAATATGAAAGTAAGTGTCCTTAAAGTCGGGGGCAGCATACCAGTCTGCTGGATCCAGTGAGGGGACGATGGAGGCCAATGAGACCATGCAGAACTTGAGTTTCTTCACAAACTTGTTGAGTTCTCGCAGGTCCAGGATGGGCCTGAGGCCGCCTTTGGCTTTTGGTATTAGGAAATACCAGGAATAAAAGCCCTTGCCCCTGTGCTCCTGAGGAACCTCCTCCACTGCCCCTAGTGATAGGAGCAACGGAACCTCCTGGATAAGGAGTTGCTTGTGAGAAGAACCCCTGAAGAGGGACAGGGAAGGGGGCGGAAGAGTAGGAGGGCACAGAATTGGATGAAGTATCCTCTCTCTACCATGCGGAGCACCCAGTGGTCCGAAGTGATACGGGACCATGCACGGTAGAAAGAGAATAGTTGGGACGAGAAGGTAAGGCGGGGTGGATCCAGCCTTTGGTGTGGTACACCGTCCTCGACCGTGCCTTCAAAAGGTCGGTATGGGCCCTGAAGATGGCTTGGGTTGTCCCGAGCCCCGGCTAGAAGGTTGATGCGGCCTTCTCCTGCCTGTCCTGTTCCTCCTTCTGGACCCATCCTGGTGGTGCTGGTGACCAAACCGCTGAGGAGGCTGCAGAAGAAAGTGTCTCTGCTGTGTTGATGGTGTGTAGAGGCCCAGGGACCTGAGGGTGGCTCTGGAGTCCTTTAGGCTGTTTAGCCTCTTGTCCGTTTTCTCCAAAAAAAGAGTCTCCCCCTCAAAAGGCAGGTCTTGTATGGTCTGCTGGACCTCATAGGAGAGACCGGAAACCTGGAGCCATGAGCCCCTTCTCATGGCTACTCCTGTGGCCATAACCCCGGTGGCAGCATCTGCCCCATCAAGTGCTACCTGCAGGGACGCCCTGGAGATCAGTCTCCCCTCCTTGACCAAAGCTAAAAATTCGGCACGGGAGTCTGAGGGGAGCAACTCCGTGAAGTTAGTCATCGCCAAGCAGGTATTGTAGGAGTATCTGCTGACGATGGCCTGCTGGTTAGATATTCGGAGCTGTAGTCCCCCCGTTGAGTACATCTTTCGCCCGAATAGGTCTAGTTTTTTAGCATCCCTATTCTTGGGGGAAGGGCCCTGAAAGCCTGGCCTCTCCCACTGGTTAGTAGCATCTACCACCAGAGAGTCAGGCTGGGAGTGGGAATATAAATGTTCATAACCCCTGGAGGGCACAAAATACCGGCGTTCGTTACGCTTGGCGGTGGGTGGGAGCGAGGCCGGGGTCTGCCACAGGGTCTTAGTCATGTCTGTAATTGTCTTTATAAACAGTAAGGCAATATGGGAAGGGCAAGAGGGGGCCAGGATGTCAACCATAGGGTCTGCATCATCTACCACTTCCTCTGCCTTAATGCCCAGACCCTAGGCGACCCCGCGCAGCAACTGCTGCAACATCCTGGAGTCTTCCAGAGCTGGGGTTACAGAAGTGCCTGCCAGCACCTCATCTGGTGAAGAGACAGAGGAAGCCACCAGAGGAGGTGGTTGCTCTCTACCATTCCCACCCGAGGGATCTCATGACTCGGGGGGACTGTGGTTGGTCGGCCCAGTCCCAGTGCCACGAGGCATTGGTGAGTATTGGTGCCGATGTCGGGTCCCACGCCGGTGCCGGTGTAGACGCCTGGTGTAGCATCTGTGCCAGGGTCTTCATCGAAGGCGCAGCCAGCACCGTAGCAGCAATCTGAGCCGCCGACGCCTCCAGTGCCAAAGGCATCAAGGGCGGCGCCGCGGTCGGTGCCAATGTTGGTGACGGTGCCGTGGCCGACGGCATTGATGCCAGAGGTAATGGCTTGGTCGCTGGTCGTGGCGGAACAAACGTTGCAGACGCCACTGATGCAGCTCTCGAGCAGGGTCCTTGGCTCTGACCCTGGCCTTGATGGAAAGCTCACCGAATCCAAAAGGGCCACTGAGCTGGTTCTGCCATTGTGCGGGCCACTGCATTGGGCGGGACTCCTTATGTTGCCTTGAACTGGACCTTCTGCTTCTACTATAGTCAGAGCGGTACAAGTCCAACTCTGACTCTGATGTTTCAGAATAGGAGGACCAGGGCGGCGCTGCACCTCTTAACGTAGAGCACTGGGAGCCTGGGGACTGACTGCACTCCCTGGATGGAGGTGCTGGCGTCGGGGGGGTGCCGAGGTGACAGGGATTGGCGTGACATCATTGCCGGCTTTCCCTTTGACTGAATGGGGTGCCAGGATGGAGCCTGTGGTGCTGGCGCATCCTCCTGCCTTGGGGGCGAGAACAGCACCGTGAGTCTCAGCAGGTCCTGCACTGCCTCCAAATACTCTGGGGTGGACTGAAGTGGTAGGTGCTCTGAGGGGTTCGGCAAGCACGAGGGGCCCGGACTAGACTGCCTCACTTGGGCAGGAGTCAACGTAGCCCCACTCTGAGCATCGGAGCCGTGGCCCAACTGAGGTGCCACTGATGGCTGGTCCCTGGATCTTTCCAAGGGGGATCGGCCTCTTTCCATTCTCTTCTTCTTCTGTGCTGGCGATTGGGACCAGTGCTGAAGGCTGGAGTGCCCCTGGGAGGGCTCTATGATGGTGCCGAGCCTCCTTGGCAGTGTCTTTCTTCGACACCGGATCTCTCGAAAGACGGCGCTGGAGTGCTCCATGCCGAAGAAGACATACTGGGAGCGGGATCTCTGGCACCTGGGTCTGACTGAGGTCGGAGAGCTGCCTCCATGAGGAGGATTTTAAGCCGCTGCTCCCTCTCTTTAAGAGTTCTCAGTTGGAATTCCCAACAGATCTTGCGGTGGTCTTTTTGGTGACTCTCGCCCAGACACCATAAACAGGAGGTGTGGGGGTCACTTTTAGACATGTACTTCACGCAGTCCTAGCAAGTCCTGGGGATCGTGGCATGCCCCGATGACAAATAAGGGGGGGAGAAAAACAAGGGGGGAGAACCACCCATAACTGAAACTTATAAGTGAACGAACTACGCTATACTAACCAACTAGAACTAACTATCTACAGCGAAAACCGAAAGTACTGTTAAGTCGCTTGCCAAAGCAAGAGCAAGGGGAAGTTCCAGCTACCGTCACTGGTGGTAAGAAGGAACTGAGGTGGTGGCAGGTCAGTAGGGCCCTTTATTGGGCGCCCAGGCCAATCCCGCGGATGCTGATAGGGGAAAAATCTTCCGGCTACTGTGCACATGCGCGCGCACACACACCTGATTGGAATTGACATGAACAAGCACTCGAAGAAGAACCTTTCACCACTGTGTGCCTGTACAAAGGTATCCAAGGTCAGCAGTGATTGGAAATAGTTATCTGACAGCCATTCAATGGCCCCTGTGAAATCAGGGGGTGGATCTCTTAGTTTCTAATGGACAAGTTCTGCTCGCAAAACCACCACCACTTTTGGCACTCCGACTTTGTCTACCCTGGAACTTCGTCGGCAACATTTTTGTTGTTCAGCGGTGTTAAAAAAACACACTCCTGAATGACAAAAGCTTTACTGATGAAAAGCGCCAGTGTGAACAATGCTTTGTTGGCAGGAGCGCTCTCCTACCAAAGCTACCATCACTCGTGGGGGGTGGAAGCTTTTTGTCGGCATGAGAGCTTTCTCCTGCCAATAAACACCAGCTACACTGCGCACGGCTGTAGCGGCAGAGCCGTGTCACTAAAATCTGCATGGTGTAGACAAAACCTAATTAACCAATGGCAATCTCAGCAGAGGCAAAGGTGAGCATGGAAATAGGCATGCTTGGGCACTGCCACATATATAAGACTGGCACTATACTAGGACTTTAGAAATTCACTTAATAAAAAAGATTAGTAATGGAAAGTGAACCCCAGGCAGGGTAAATCTCCAGTTTGAGACACATTGGTGGAATGGAGCAGTGGAAACTTGGATAAGTGAACCAAGATGGTCTCAGTCTTGCAGTCCGCACCGTCACCCACTTCAACAGCTTGGGATCTGCCTTTGTGTGGGATGGGGATTGTATCTCAGATTGAGAAGAGTTGCAACAGGAATGCAGAACCAGAGTGTTTTCTGTGTGTGAGGATTGCTGATGGGGGATGTGCCCAGACCCAGTGGGCGTGACTGCACAGAAGCCCAGGGCAAAGAAGTATCTGTTCTGCCTGCATGTGTATCCGGTTGTGTAATGAAGTGAGCTACCTGTTCAGTGATCAGATTGCAACTGCTCCATATCTGGGCTGGAATCCAATGCCTTAGGGAATAAATCATCCCACTGTTCCCTGCTCCGGTGCACGCAGGCAGAGTGCGCACAAACCTGGTGCTGAGCATAAACATTGTTTGGTAAGGAACTTGATGACATTGGGGCTTTTTACCTTCAAGATCTGGGTCCAGGCAACCCCTGTTGTTAGCAGGGCATTATGTAAGCCAGATCTATTTCAGTGAGTCATAACAGAAGCATTCATGTCATGGCCCCTGCGAATTCTGCTGCACGTCTTGTCACTAACAACTTCAAATGAAGCATAGACTGAACAGGGACACTGGATTTACAGCTTATTACAACGATCTGTAACCCACTAACCCTGTCTTTTTGTGCTATGCCTGCAGAGGCGTTAATGGGCCACTCTACCTTGAATAGTCCATTACAATATGTGCTAACTATTTATGCTAAACAATCTGTTCCACCTTGCATTTAGAGTACCTTTCCCAGACCTGAAGAGCTCTGTGTGGTTCAAAAGCTTGTCTCTCTCACCAACAAAAGTTGGTCCAATAAAAGATATTACTTCACCCATCTTGTCTCTATTTATTTTTCATTTAATTTTAACAGTTTATAAATTCACTGCAGTCTTGAAGACCTTCTAGGAGCCGAAATCCTAAAACAGCTTTCAGGAAATGGTCTGTTTTGAACTAGGCCATGCGGGATTGGCACATAGTTTAATTTTAATTGTAAGTGCCTGGGGGCAGAACTGCATTTTCTATTACACTTTGACTTTGCCTGGGGAAGAAGCTAGTTTTCAGGAAGTCCAAAGCAGATTGGTGCATACACACACAAAAGTAAGTATATTTTCTGACAGACACTGAGTTTTAAATAGGCTTGACAAAATTCCTTTTTATAAAATTTTCAATGAATAATATAAATGGTTATTTTTAAACTTTTTAAAATACTTTTATGTATTTCAATTTTCACAGCTGTAGGAAATTATGGGGGGGTCAGACAATAGTTATTTAATGATGGTAGACATTGAGATTAAAAAAATTAAAGCTGTATAACCGTTAAAACACAAATTGTCAACATTACATGTCAAAATATACAAAGTAAATATCCTTAAATCAAACTCTAATAAGTTCTCAAGCAGCATTTTTCTTACTTTGCCTATCTATATATTTTGATTATTGATGGAAATATTTTTTCGTTGGTTTGTGTGTGTATGGTGAAATCAACATTTACTAATAAAAATCTAAGCCTTCCAAGTATCAGAAAACTTGATTCAATCAGAATGTAATGTGCCTTATGAACTGGGACAACATCCTAGATCCTGCAGTGCATTTATATTGTGAAAGAAACTGGAGAGAAAGCAAACGCACACAAAATATTTGGGATGGGGTGGTTGAGTAGAAAAGTGAGGGAACACAATAATAAGTGGAGGAAGCTTGCAGTGAAGTGAGGTTTAGATAATGTGATTTATATTATAACCTCAATTTCATGATTTAGCAGTACTGACAAAATAACTTTACACTAATAAAAGCGGGATAATATTAGGCTTGCAGATACCAATTTAAATTTGGCTCTGAAATAAGGAATCCCCTGCTAATTGAGGACAGATAAGGATGATAAGGGTTCTCAGGTTGGACCCAGATCTCTAGGATAGCTCTGATAGCAGCTGTAACAACTCTTCAAGAAGGTTGATCCAGTGCTTCAGGTTCTAGCTTAGGCCTTGGGAGACCTGGATTCAATTATTTACTCCACCACAGACTTCCTGTGTGAATTTACAAACCCGAACGAAGGTCTTGCACTTCCCTACTTCACATGTGTGTGTTGTGAGGATAAATTAAGATTATGAGGTGCTCAGATCTTGTGGCAATGAGAGCCATATAAGTACCTTACATAGAGAGACCACCAGGCTTTTAAGGGAGCCTCATGTTGCTTAAGTGACCAGTTGCATGATTCTGCTCTTTTCAGGCTGGAAGAACATCAGCACAATGGGGAATATTAGAGCATTCCAGAGAATTCCCTTTCTCCATCCTAAAAGAACACACATGTTAGTTTTTGTTATTAAAATGGTTTGGAAACACCTGCTTGTTGACAGGCACAGACTATGTTACAGGTTGCCAGCTTGTGACACATACAGTAGTTCCAAATACAGTATTGATTTTATGTTTGCTGGTGGTGCCACCACATGGTGAAGTGGGGAATCGTCTCTTAATCGTAATACAACCCTGACTCCTGTGGGACTGTCCTGAGCTTGCCAAACACAGTGCTACCCTGGCAGTATGCTTCAAACCTGACTTGCAGGGATGCCCACACTTTTAGGGGTGAGTGGTGTTCATTGAGTCCCTATGGCCCATTCAATTCTGGGCCTCTGTGAAGAGGCTAAACAAGTGACAGGGACACTTGTGCATTAAGAACCAGGCTGAGACCCAACAAAATCATTTCACATAGGCCACTTAACAGCAAATACAATTTAAAAATCTTTGGTATTATCTCCACTTTAGAGAGGAAAAAATTGTGGTCGAGGTTAAATTAATTGCTGAAGGACACAAAGGCAGTTGGTGCTAGGGCTGAGTTTACAAGCCATGGGTTTAGCATCCTTATGCTTAGATCACATTCATCTGCACCACCATTAAGCACCAAGAGATGCCATGTTTTTAGAATAATGGCCTCTCCTATATGCCTATCTCTTACTGTCTGTATTAGTGGAGCTAGACTAGCAATTCTTGCCTAGAGGTAACTGCTGTCTTGTCTCATCTGTGACCATTGTGCTGTATCCCTCTTGTACAAGAGGGGTACAGCACAGTGAAAATGACTAGAAGAATTTAGATCAGAAAACTGTTGCTCCAGGGAAAATTTCAGTTCAAAACCCAAAGATAAACTGAGTAAGATCAGTTGAATAATGGAAGATTCTGTAACAGTAAGTGACAAAATCATCATTTAGAAGTGGAAACCAGCCCTAAAGTTTGGTTTTGAAGGACTAGTCCAGATGGCGAAAAGTCTTCCTGAACGCCGACTTAGTAGAAGTTAGAGAAGGAAAAGACCTATTAGGTTACATTGATGCCATCCCCCAGCCATTGCAAGATTGTTTCTTACGCTGTTTTCTAGTGCTTTCTCCAGTCTAATTTTAAGCATCCAAAATAATAAGGTTTCTACTATTTCCCTTGGGGAGACTATTCCATTTGAATAAATCTCACCAACAGGAAGTTTTTTGTCCTATTCAGCCTAATTTTTCTTCCTTATTCCATCATGTTGCTCCCAGTTATACCACTTTTGAGCACCCTAGATAATTCCTCATAGCCAGAAGTCAATAAAAGACAGCACCAGGCTCTCTTACTACCTTGCCCCTCAGTTCAGGCAAGAGACCTTCCACACTCATACTTACTAAAGTTTTTTTCCATATAGGCCCAGATCCACACAGGGGCTTAGGCACCTAAGTCTCAGTTTTAGGCACCACTGAGATCCACAAAACCCCTACTTGGCTGCTGCCTAACTCTCTAGGTGCCTAAATTCATTTGGAGCCTAAATTTCTGCTGTAAAAGTTCCATAGGCCCTAAGTTTCTGCCTCTGGGCAAGTGCACTGCTGCCTCCCTCTAGGCATCTGGTCACTTAATCCCTAGTGCAGGGTAGTCAACAGGCAGACTGTGGGCCAAATCTGAACCGCCAGAGGCTTTTGACTGGACTGTGAAACTGCTGGGGGGCTGTGGGCAGTTAGTTCTGGGGTGGGGGAGGTCTAGTGCAAGTAGAGGAGTGACTGGCTGTGTCCTGGCAGGCTTGGGGGAGCTAGTGCCCAAGGCTGACTTATAATGGGGGGGCAGGGGGAGGGAAAAGTGTCCCCTCCTGCCCTCCCTAAGTGGAACCATGCTAGGTGCACTGGGGCCTCAACCCCTGCTGGGCAAGCCGGGCAGGACTCCATTTAGGGAGGGCAGGACACTTGTCCCCCCACGAGTTGAGTCACCCTCAGGTGCCTGCCGTGGCTCCTGCTATGAGCCCCATGGGGGTGGGGCTCCATTTAGGGAGGGTGGGGAGGCACCTGCCACCCTGAGTTATGTGTCAGCCCTGGGCACCAGCTCCCCAAAACCCACCACCATGCAG
>NW_020664587.1:9342035-9346738 GCF_002925995.2 Terrapene triunguis
CACAAGCCCAAAGTTTTTGCAAGGAGTCTTCTATACTTTTTTTTCTTAAACCACACTCTCCACTCCATTATCCAAGTCATTAACGAAAATATTAATACCAGACCCAGGACTCACCCTCTAAGTTTTCCCAGTTTGACAGCAAAGCAGTAACTACTCTTTGAGTATGATCTTTCAACCAGTAGTACACCTACCTTTAGTAATTTAACCCATATCACATTTCCCTAGTTTGCTTATGAGAATGTCAAGTGGGACTGTGTCAAAAGCCTTAGTAAAAATCAAGATAGATCACATCTACTGCTTCCCCTCATCCACTACAACAGTAACCCTGTCAATGAAGAAAATTAGATTGGTATGCCAAGATTTGTTCTTGAGAAATTCATGGCTAGCTATTCCTTATAAATCTATCCTCCAGGTGCATCAAAACCATTAATTTACCCGAAGAGAGAGAGTTAGGGTTTCTTGAAAGAGAGCCTCAACATTCATGTTACATTTTTATTTGGTAATTATTCTTTTATTTCAGGGGTTCTTAAACTTTTCCATAGCATGGAGAACTTTCTAATATAGAGACTATCTCAAGGATCAACTCCTGTCATTTATGATTGTGTGGACTACCTTCCCTTCCTTCCCATTTGCAATCATATGTGGCAATCACAATTATTTACATGGAACCATAGGAAATGATTTAATGCATTTTTAGCTTGTAATGAATTTTAGCAGTTGGAAAAAAGGTAGGGTACTTATTTCAATCACCAAGAATCCATGGATCATTGTGGGAACTTCTGAACTTTTATTATTCACTTTACAAAACTGATTAACTGGACAACCTCTAAGCACACAGACTTTAATAAAAACCACATGAATAATATCTTAGTAAACAGATTTCCATCCCCAATTAAGTTAACATCCTTTATGCCAGGAATGGGCAAACTTTTTGGCCTGAGGGCTGCATCTGGGTATGGAAATTGTATGGTGGGCTATGAATGCCCAGTGGGGGAGGGGGACTCTATGGGCTGTAGCATGCGGGGGTGCTCTATAAGAGATGTTACCGAGGTGGGAGAAGGAACTCATGGAGTGTGGTGGTGGGGGGTTTGCAGGGGGGATACCGGGGACTCCTAAGGGCCTGCAGCAGTGACACCAAGGCAGCCGTACCAGGCACTGCCATGGGCAGAGGCACCCTAGCTGGGACGGGTGTGGCCCTTGGGTAGTTTCGAGGCTCTCGAGGGTGGGTCCATAGGAGACTGGGAGGGCATTGCGCACACTGCTGCATGGGGGGTTCTGATCCCGGAAACAGCATGGTGAAGTCGCGCCTGTGCAGCATGACTCTACGTGCCAGAAGATGCTGCTCATCAAGAGAATTGGGAGTCGGGGGCTGAGGAGCGCCGGGCAGGTGGAGTGGGGCAAGCCCCCGACCCCACTCCCCAGTGGGAGCTCGAGATCCGGATAAAAATGTCTGATGGGCCTGAAGCGGCCCACAGGCCGTAGTTTGCTCACCCCTGCTGTATGCAGTCCAATTCCCCTGTATGAATATATGAGCTTTACATCAGGACTCAACTGTAATGGGGAAACGGAATTCCAATGTCAAGGACCCTCCACTGAGAATGCCCTAGTATCCAGAGCGCAGATGTTCAAATCTCCCAGCTATCTCAATTCCTGCAACACCATTAAGTGGGGAAGAGAGACAGTCAGGCTCTCAGATAGTGAGGATGTGGATCATTTAGGAAATTATAACAACTACTCACTAGCACCCAGTAAGAAGGACGACAGGGCAGAGAAGACTCCTAATCTCCTTCCAATGTAGGCAGTGACAAAGTACAAGGAATAAACAGCAAGCAAAGTCTAACCTGCAATGAAGGGGAACACAAAAATAAGAGCTTTGTAACTGGAATCCATTTGAGTATCTGGTCCCTTCCAAATTCAGTCATGCTAAGGGGACCTAGTTATGCATTTGGCCTGACACAGATATAGTAAAGCGGCATTGTCTTGCAATGCAGCTGGGACCCAACTGGGTATGTCTACATAGCAAAAAAACCCAAAACCACACAGCAGGAAGTCTCACAGCCCCGGCCTACAAACTTGGGTACACACTAGGGTGCTACAAATAGCCTGTGTAAACATTCAGGCTGGGGCTCAAGCCCAGGGAGCGGGGTAGGGGCTCTGAGTCGCTGCCGTGGGCTCCCCCCCCCCCACTGTGTAGACATACCCATGGAGTCTGCCACCACAGTTAAATTTGCAATGTATTAATATTTAAGTTATCAAAATTAAACTTTTATATTAGCCACCAATTAAAAGGGATTAGAGAAATCACTTTCCTGCTTGTCTAGAGCAGAGGTTCCCAAACTTTTCTTACTACAGACCCCCTTCCAGATCTACCAGCTGCTGCGTACTCCAACCCTTCTCATCACTGATACTTTGTGTGCTTAATAGAACCTATATTTAGCCATCCATCCATATTTCACTGTTATGTACAGATACAGTTATAGTGCGACATATACAACCAAAATAACCCTCCTAAGTTCTGAGCTCAATTAGACTGGACAGTTGCTGGGCAACTGAACTGGTGATTGGAGGTGAGGGCTTGGTACATCAGTGTCTGTGTATTTGTGTTCTCACTGGTACATCTTAAATAAACGATCATATTTTATCAAATTCCTAGAGCTTTAAAGCCTATTAGGAAAATGCAATAAAATAAATAAAATCCACCATTACACAATTTCTTCCACATACCCCTCACAGTTTGGGAACTCCTGGTCTAGAGGAAACATTCCACAAGATAAGGTAGACATAGCAGAAGTATACCTGTTTACATAGTTTTTATATTGGAAAAGGCTATATAGTACACTGTCAAAGGTGTAAGTGTTGTTTAAGGACCAAATACTTAGGATTCATAGTTTTACCCTCATTTCTTTTTACGGAGATATAGCAACTCTGACCATGAAGAAATATCAGTTTTCCTCAGAAGGCCTAAGAAGTATTATGCACCTGGCTTAGCATTTGAGTAGACAGACATTACATTGAAAAAAGTCCCTTCTGCACTCAGAGCATCTGTGACTGGTTCTACTGAAAGCCTGCTCCAACTCTCCTTTGCTGGAAGGGAAAGTATAACAGGCTTTTATCAAGGGAGGAAGAGGCATTTCTACAAATATTTCAGGCTCTTTCTGTATTCTCTAGCATGTATCCCAGTTAATATTTATAACAGCTCCAGTAAAATGAGAGCTAGCTGTTATGGTAAAACTAACCTAAAAAACAGTAAAGACGTAGAATAGAACCAAATCAGAATTGGACGGCATGAACTGGATAGTGTGTGAATGTGAAATTCTATTTTGCTCATAGATCGTATAGTAAAAAAGAACAGGGAATGTAATACATTGGCAAACTGCAGTTCATTATTTGAGTGCTACCTAAAGCACATGGATGCATTTCTCTTACCATACACTATGTATAGCTGGTGTATATGGCCTGGTCTTTCCTTTTATTACTTAGACTATACAATTTTGTTAAATATATAGTAACAATGAGCACTAACAGTTGACTAGAAGTAATTCACCCCTGCACTTTTCTAGTCCAAGTGACATCAAAAGGTAATACACCAGGTAGTTTGACTCCTACACCTCTCTCTCAACACTAAATGCCTGAGATAATAAAGTTACTATACCTTTCAAAAAAGTAAGGATTTCAAATAAAATATTAAGCTAGAATTTTCCTCTGGCCCTCCTAAGATACACAATCTCTGTAGATGCACCTTCTTGAGGCAGGAATCTTCCGTATAACGTCACTGCTCAAATATGACTATACAATATTACAGTACACAAACACGCCTCAGGAAAGTTTACAAAACACTGACTTTGCTCCACTAAAGTTACTGATGCAGACAGTAACTGAATGGAATACTAAGGGAAGACTACGTTCAAGCTGACTTGGAGCACTTTAACTAATTAAGCGGCACAATGCAAACAAACCCTTGTCTGATTTTAACCTTTTAAAATGCTACATTTACAATAACCACAAGAATTGTTAAGGGGACAGAGAGGCAGATATACCACTTAAAATTACATAAATTCATTGTTAAAAAGATTTAAACTAGGGCTGTCAAGCGATTAAAAAAATTAATCGCAATTAATCGCACTGTTACACAATAATAGATTGCCATTTATTTAAATATTTTTGGATGTTTTCTACATTTTCAAATATATTGATTTCAATTATAATACAGAATACAAAGTATACAGTGCTCACTTTATATTTATTTTGATTACAAATATTTGCACTGTAAAAAACAAAAGAAATAGTATTTTTCAATTCACCTAAAACAAGTACTGTAGTGCAATCTCCTTATCATGAAAGTTGAACTTACAAATGTAGAATTATGTACAAAAAAACCCTGCATTCAAAAATAAAAATATAAAACTTTAGAGACTACAAGTCCATTCAGTCCTATTTCTTGTTCAGCCAATCACTCAAACAAGTTTGTTTACATTTGCAGGAGATAATGCTGCCTGCTTCTTGTTCACAATGTCACCTGAAAGTGAGAACAGGTGTTTGCATGGCACTTTTGTAGCCGGCATCACAAGGTATTTACATGCCAGATACGCTAAAGATTAATATGTCCCTTCATGCTTCAACCACCATTCCAGAGGACATGCGTTCATGCTGATGACAGGTTCTGCTTGATAACAACCCAAAGCAGAGCAGACCAATGAATGTTT
>NW_020664587.1:9346748-9352990 GCF_002925995.2 Terrapene triunguis
AGAGTATTGCTCTTTTAAGACTTCTAAAAGCATGCTCCACACCTCATCCCTCTCAGATTTTGGAAGGCACTTCAGATTCATAGATCTTGGGTCAAGGGCTGTAGCTATTTTTAGAAATCCCACAGTGGTACCTTCTTTGCATTTTGTCAAATCTGCTGTGAAAGTGTTCTTAAAATGAACACCATGTACTGAGTCATCATCTGAGACTGCTATAACATGAAATATATGGCAGAACACGGGTAAAATAGAGCCAGAGACATACAATTCTCCCACAAGTTCAGTTAGAAATTTAATTAACACATTTTTTTAAACGAGTGTCATCAGCATGGAAGCATGTGCTCTGGAACGGCGGCCAAAGCATGAAGGGGACATGAATGTTAAGCATATCTGGCATGTAAATACCTTGCAATGCTGGCTATGAAAGTGTCATGCGAATGCCTGTTCTCACCTTCTGGTGACATAAATAAGCAGGCAGCAGTATCTCCTGTCAATGTAAACAAACTTGTCTGTCTTAGCGAGTGGCAGAAGCAGTAGTAGGACTTGTAGGCTTACACAGTTTTGTTTTTGAGTGCAGCTATGTAACCAAAAAAAGTCTGCATTTGTAAGTTAGACTTTCACAAAAAAGAGATTTCTCTTCAGTACTTGTTTGAGGTGAATTGAAAGACACAAATATGTGAAACTATAAAAGAAATAGTAATAAAAATAATATAAAGTGAGCACTGTGCATTTCGTATTCTGTGTTGTAATTGAAATTAATATTGAAAGTGTAAAATAAATTTAAATTGGTATTCTATTGTTATAAGTGCAATTGCACTGAATTTTTTAAATCATGATTAATTTGAGTTATCACATGAGTTAACTGTAACTGACAGCCCTAACAGATTGATTGACATATTTTCTCCTTCAGACATGTTGCCATGTCAAAGGTGGGAAAGGCCAGAGAAAGCAGAAAAAGTATTAAGAACAGTCCAAGCCAAAGCGTATCCAGCTTTATTAAAGGTACTTTTCATAAACAATCATGGTAATTCAGGCAGGACATGGGCTACAATCTGCAACATTTTACAACAACTTCAAACTCCCCTCCCTCCATGGACTATCAAAACGTAAAAGTTACTATATAAAACCATTGAAGAATCTTCATTTCATACTTGGACAGGGAAAAGTTTAGAGTGAGGGTGGACACTTTCACATTTAGCATGTTGTTTAACAACTTTTCACAAGCCTACCCTGACTTTTAGAGGAAAACAAAATTAAAACTGCAGAGTTTTTAATCTGAAGATCCACAATATAAAAGAGGAAATGTAGCTCCTTTTAGAGCCTGCACACCCCAATTTTGACACTGAAGTCTGGATTGCCTGACAGTGACAATGCATTAGATTTTAGAGTGATAAGTCCCAAAATGCCTTTTGCCATATTTAAAGGAGTGATAAGCTATATGCAAATGACTACGGGAATGAGAAAACAGAGGGCATTACAAACCAGTTTTAAAATTGGCAAGCAGGCATGTTGGGACCTTCAGTGTTCACTCCAAATGCATTTCACAAACCTAAACTTATATGCAGCATCAGGGAATCCCTCCTCTTCATGTCCAGGAAGAGCCCTCTCCTAACAAAACAAAAAAACCAAGGGGACATACTTTTTTTAAAACTGGGTTCTGAGAAAGAGAGACGTTTTTGCCCCCGTTGCTCCCCAAAAAACACAACAACGAAGCATTCTGTGTGCTAACAACATAGCTTAAAAAAAAGTAAAACAAAATTCTGCATTGTTATAAAACTTGATAAAAAATAGTATTTCAAACTGTACAGTCACCAGAAGTACACAGTTATCAAAAATTCACACAATTCACTTGGCATCACCAGCACCTTCAGCTTTCTGTGCCTGAAAGAAAAAGGAGAACTAGTCAGTGCACTGTGCAGATTTACACTCACTTCTCACTTTGCACAAAGCAGTTCATAACAGAATCTGGGAAGAAACAAATTATAGCCCCCAACCATAGAGGATCTCAAAACTGTGCTTTGTTACAGTGATCAGCTCACAATATTCATCGAGTGCCCTGGAGAATTAGAAGAGCCTTAGAAGCAAGCCTAAAGTTATTTTAATGTTATTGGTGCATAGAAAAGTAACAGTGCATGACGTAAGTGACAATTTAGCACTGCTGCTTTCAACTAGCACCAAACAACTTTCGTTTTAAGTAAACATCATTTGAGAATGGTTGGAACAAACCAGCCCAGAGCAAACCCTTAAATGTAAGTGTGTACATGGCTTATGCCATAAACAAGTAGCCTAATCAAATCAAGTATCAATACCTCTTTTTACAGCACAGGCCTAGACCTGCCGTTACCTAATAACATGGAAAACCTCCGAGTTCATTAGAGTAACTGAGGCTACTAGACTATACCTGGTCTGTTTTGGCATCTCCATTTTCTGCAGGGTTGTTTCCATCCTTGCCAGCATCAGCTTTCCCCTTCTTTCCCTTGGGTAATTTTTCACCCTTCTGCCAAATGGTGGGAAGATATTAATATTGTTAGAAGTACCAGCACCTTCTCAATACCCGACTATGTACCTGCAAGAGCCCCATAACTGGCATGATAGTGAAACTGTACACTATTTGGAATTTAGATGCAAGTAAGGGAATAGAGCAGTGGTTCTCAAACTTTTGTACTGGTGACCCCTTTCACATAGCAAGCCTCTGAGTGCGACCCCCCCTAAAATATATTTAAAAGTGTTTTTAATTTATAACACCATTATAAATGGAGGCAAAGTGGGGTTTGGGGGTGGAGGCTGACAGCTCACGACCCCTCAGGTAATAACCTGGCAACCCCCTGAGGGGTCCAAACCCCCAGTTTGAGAACCCCTGGAATAGAGTAACACACACAAGCATTTAGTTTTCAGAGAACTAAATGTACAGCTTTAATGAGAGTACTGCCTTAAAGTACTTGATCAGATCTCACACAAATATTCTAAGGGCAGGTCCACACTGGGGCGGGGGATCGATCTAGGAAACGCAACTTCAGCTACGAGAATAGCGTAGCTGAAGTCGACGTTTCCTAGATCGAACTAAATTTACTTACTTCGGGTCCACGCGGCGCAGGCAGGCTCCCCCGTCGACAGCGCTTCCTCCTCTCGGCGAGCAGGAGTTCCGCAGTCGACGGGGGAGCGCTTCTGGGATCGATCTATCGCGTCCAGATGAGACGCGATAAATCGATCCCAGAAGATCGATCTCTACCCGCCGAATCAGGCGGGTAGTGTGTACCAGCCCTATGTAATGAAAGTGACATCAACCCTTCCAAGGAGATTTAAGTAGACAAGCAATGTTTTTATTTAATGCATTGACATCGGAGCATTTAAGCCATGATTACCTGTTACCACCAGGCCATGTCTCAAACTAAATAGATCACAAATATACTTTGCATAGGACATTCATGATATTTTACATTAATTCGCTTCCCATGGTATCAACTTACCTTTGGAGCTACCTTTTTAGGTTTAGGCTCTGGCTTCGGAGGAGCAGGTTTCTAGAAGTGAGAAAAACAACTGAAGTGTAGAACCCACAAAAGGACAAACACTTTAAACTCTTGCATTTTTTTCCCTGATGCCTTGCTTTACAGCAAAAGAAACTTGGGCTGTTTGCCCATGTGGGTGTGTTTCTGTCTCAGCTACCACCCCATTCCTCTAGCTTGTAATATAGCACAATAGTCACACCAGGCAACCTTCTCTCAAGTGACCTACTAATGAGCATTCTAGAATAACACCTGATGTTACCTCCAGCAGATCTGCCGTGTTTAATATTCAAGACCAATATTTTAAAAAGAAGTGTTTATCATGCAACATATGTCATCCCAATAAGAAAATACTTACAGCAGATAACCTTGCTGATCTCCGTTGTGGCTATCAAAAAGAAAAAAGGAAGAAAACAAATTAATGTAACTATCAGAATAGCTGAAAAGTATAAATTAATTATCTAATTTAAAGACCTCAAAATAAGTTTGATTCAAGAGTGTAAAAGAGATTAACACTGGAACATTTGACCTGCTTTCTTCACACTACCATGATGAACAGAACACACTGTTTAGATCAGTGGTTCTCAAACTTCTGTACTTTTACACAGCAAGCCCTTAGTGCGACCCCCTCCCCTCCTTATAAATTAACACATTTCCTGCTTGAGGTGAAGTGGGGTTTGGAGTGGAGGCTGACAGCTTGCAACCCCCCCATGTAATAACCTCACTACCCCAGTTTGAGAGCCACTGGCTTAGATGATGGGCAATATGGGGATACAACTATTAGCTAGATTGACAAAGGCTAAGATTAAAAGATTTACAACCAAAGTCTTTCAAAGGTTAGTATAAATGAAGAATGATTTGCTCCTTACAATTCACCAAGATAAAATCAAAACTGTAATTTTGAAATTCAAACATTTAATATATAAACTTCCTCAGAAGATAAATCTTCTTACCTCATCCTTAACTTTGGCCTTATCGCCCTTGGAATCTCCTTCAGCCTACAATGAAAAGTACTAGTTACTCCAAGAAATTAACAGTACTGAACTAAAAGGGCTGAATGAAAGATAAAACTATCGGTCCCAAGACACTGTGTTAGGATGCAATTTTTGTCTGTTAGGTTCAGGTAGTTAGATCAAGCAAATACATTTATTTGAACTCTCACTAGGAGGGAGAAAAATATGGCCTGAACTATACTTACTGTTTCACCTGAGAGAGTCAAGTCCCAGGAGTGCTCCCCATCCTCTCTCAAGCTTGTATGTTTCACTTATTCCACCCAGCTATTGGATTGTTAGCCCTATACACTGTGTGGTGTGGCTATATGTTATTTAAGATCAGTGTTGACACCTGGCATCCCTAGACTTGCTAAACCGAGCTGGAACAGCAGTAATTGCCATGCCATAAGAGATTTGGGCAGAGATGAGGGAGCGGCACCATGCGCCTGGACTCAGTGGCAGCACATCTCCTGGATCCTGCAGAGAGGTGGTACTTCACTTGCCCCTGGGTGTAATGGGAGCCTCACTATTATAAAGGAGAACTTAAAAGCACTCACTGACTCTCTCCCTCCACTCTACCAGCCAGAGTTGAGGGAAGGGGATGTATACTGGTGACCTCCCTCTCCTCATCCGCCTCCAGGTTAGGCGGCTAGCCCCCACCGGAGGTGGCGAATTATCTCCCCCAGGCTCAGCGCCTGGGCTGCCCCAAGGAGACGCTGCTCCCACTGAAGGACCCAACCAGAGCCCTGGTTTTGGCGGCAACTCGGCCCCAGAACCAGAGCGCGGCCGCTTCCCGCCCTTTCCCGCGCGCTCTCGCCTACTTGAGGGAGGGGGCGAGCCCACACATCCTCCTCCCCCCCCCCGCGCGCTCCCTAGCTCCGCGCGGGCACGTGCATCCAGCCGCCCTCCCGCCAAAACCAACCGGATCGAGCCGGCTCCACTCGGCCGCCCATTAATCCGACCAGGCCCAGCCGCCACCCTGTTCATTCGAGCTGCCCCCTTCCCCGACTCAGGCTGCTTCGCCCAAGGCCATTAACCGCGCGCGACGGGTAACGGTCACGAAGTGACTCGCGCTGCCCCGCCCCTCCCCCGCGACCGTTGGGGCCTCTCCCGCGCGCCGCCTCACAACCGTTACCGCCCCAAAGGGGGGGAGGGGAGAATGAGCGGTTAGTCCCGCCCCCTCAGCAACGGCGGGGGGGGAGGGAGAGCAGTTTGGGCCTAGGGCCTTAGCCCCGCAAACGGGAGCGGGTGAAGTGGCTGCCCTTCGGCCGCGCCACGTACCTTTCTCTTGGGCATGTCTCCGGGCGGTGCGTGAGGAGCTCGGTTGGGCGGAGTGAGAGGGTCTCGCTAGGTCCGGGCTGGGCGGTGTGGGCAGGGGAGGCTCACGTAGATCGGACGGTATGGCAGGCGTAGGCGTTAGGTTCCCTGGTCTCTCTCCCGACCCCACTAATTTGAATCGGGTGTTTATAAAGTTTTATATAGAGCCGGACGCGGCCCAACCGGTTCCAGCCGGATCCCCACCGCCCCGCCCGCCCATTGGCCAGCACGGGTCACGTGGGGGAAGGGCCAAACTGGGCGGGGGAGGAGAGAGAGAAAAGAGGAGGTGGCGCGCGCAGCTCTGCCCTCTTCTCCCGTCCCCGCCATGCCAACGCTCGCGCTGCGCCCGCCTCGCGCCTCCCAACTGCGCCGTGCAAACCTGCTGCTAAGGCCCCCCCGTCTCCCCGCCGAGCAAGCCGGGGCCTGGCTGTTC
>NW_020664587.1:9353090-9466474 GCF_002925995.2 Terrapene triunguis
GGTCCGGGGGGGGCGGGGGGGGGGGGGGGCGCTGTGCATCGCCCTACGCCGCTGTAAGGAGGCTCCCGCGGGTCACTAGGGAGGAAGATGGAGCGTAGAGCGAAGGTAGACTAAGGCGATCGCCCACTGGGGGAAAGCAGAGACCCCTGCGAACCTGCCAGGGCCCAGCCCGGGGGCGGCGGGAACCCTCCCCCAGCTGGAGCCGAGAGGGTGCAGACAGGCCCCTGCAACAGCTGCTCCGCTGAGGCGGGGGGCTGCGGGCCGGCGGATCGCGCCCACTGGGCCCAGCGGCCTCCCTGCGCCTAGGCTTGGCGCTGCCGGCGGGGAGGCAGGTGGGAATGAGCCCCGCGCGGGCGGGCGGTCGCCCCTGCACCGCACATGCACGGTGCGGGCTTTGCTACCTCGAGCCAGCCCCCCACGCCCCCGCCTCGTTGTCTGCTGGGGGCTAGTGGGCAGGTTAAGGAGCTGTCCCTTCAGCACCCGCCGGCCCTCCTAGCGTATCCCCCCACACCAGGCACAATCGTGCATGCCGGCGGGACCACCCTTAGGACGTGGGGACTCCCGGCCCCAGCGCCCGCTGCGCCTCTAGACCCGCCAGCCCCCCCCCCCCCCCCAAGCCACGTGCGACGGGGGGTTGCTAGCGCCTCGCACGGGGAACAAAGCTCCGCTCGCGCGAGGAGCGCCGGCCCAGCCAGCCAAAACCCACGCGCACAAAGGCAGAGCGCGCGCCCCAGGTTCACACCACACCCGCAGGGATCGCTCCTGAGTTTTAAACGCCCACCCAGCCCAGGCTGCAAGGGGAAAATGAATCTAAGAAGTTATTTTTTTTGAATTGCAAAATGAAATCACTCAAAATGGCAACTAAAACGTTGAGAGAGAAATAGCCCAGTCAATGTCCAGAGGAAGGAGCAGGCCTTAATCAATGAAGGACAGGGATTTCCTTAAAGCAAGAGGGTGGAACTGAGTGCTTTAGGACATGCTTTTGGCAATAGGGAAACAGATCAACACTAGGCTGATAACAGAAACTGATTCGAAGCTTCTCTACACGGAGGATAAAACATCTCCCCCACCCTCAACCTGTAAAAATTCCAGGTTTTCCAACAGAAATAGGGGAACTAATCTTTTCGTGTTTGAAAAGCCCAGAAAAATTAGATTAGGGACTATTAAACAACTCAAAAAGGTGAAAGTCTGAGTGCTAGTAACCATTATGGATTGTAAATGACTTGTAGAGTCTGCCCCTTTCCACAGGAAGACACAGTTAGAGAAAAAGACCCCATAGTCTATTTCTCCATGTACATTTGCTACACTTTATGTCTGATTGTTAGGTACACAAGTTTTACCTGTGTCAAGCTTGTCCTTTTAGCTGTACCTTCTCTAGAAGAATAGCACCCCACAGCTTTTTGGGTTGTAACAGGGCTCTTCAACTACACAGCAAGCCTTCCCAGAAAACTTTCCAGTGATAATTATCCATATTATATCCACCTTCCCTCAAGGCTTTTACACCATTCTAAATTACAGAAATTGGACTCTCCCTTGAAAAGGCTTGCAACTTTCTTCCTGTAGCTTTAACTCAAAAACTTCAGTGGAAAGACCTATTTCTAAAAAGATATATATGTACAAGCTCTGCGTGCTGTTTTTCACAACCTTTTTCCACCAATTCCTTATTTAAAAAAAAAAAAACAAAAAAACATACCACTGCAGGTCAGGCTGTCCTGGTTTTCATCTTACTCCTGAAAATATAATTTTATTTGACCAAAAACAGGTTATTGCACAGAACCTATTCTCTAGTCCCTGAAGGGTACAGTGGAACAGGGCTCCCAAGTCCTGTGCTAGGACTCTACGTACCCTGTAAAATTTAGACTACAGAGAAATCCAACTCTTTAAAGGATAAGAGAACAGGGAATTTAAGAACTATTTCCACAGAAGACCTCTTGAAAGGTAAAGAAAGGATTAAATGAAATGCAGGTAGATAAACACTATAAAATGGACAGCCTTCATCACCCATAGATCTCACAATGCATTATTTGGGAGGTAGCATTAGCTATTTACACAAGAGGATGCACTGGAAGGTGGTTTATTCAGCCAATGTCTCAGGCTTCCAGCACATCACCCAAACAGAATAAATCAGAAAATCTGCTAATTCACTCCATCTCAACAGGCATAAAGTGGGGAGTCACACATTGGTTAAGGAACAACAACAACAACATTACACCTGGGCATCATCTTCATTAAATCTTTAAAAAGCAGCTTCCTAAAGTTTTAAATTTTCAGCTTATTTTAAAAATGTTTTGTAGTAAAATGCTTTATTCATGTTTGACATTTTAATGATCCTCTTCACAATAATTTTCAGGGTGCTGTTTGCAGCACTTAAGTCTTTCAAATCTGCATTTTTTTTTTTTATCTGGAGGTAAAAGGAACACTTTAAAAACAGCAAAAGCTGATGTTGCATTTGAATGTGCCTCAGAAAAAAAATTGTGGAGACATATTCAGTTGGTTTTGGCCATACAAAAGCACATAAATCAGAGATGGAAAAAACTAGAATGTCAGCTAGTCCATCTCCCTGCCAGTAGGGAATTCAAAACAGGTAGTACAGTGCCAATTTGAGTCTTTCCCATCATCAAATTACTCCACAGCCACACAAACCATCCCTGGTAAGAGCCTCTACAGGTCATCTTTAAACCATATTGAGTAGGAAACATGGATTCATCTCAGTCCCCATGTTCTTGAGCTAAGGTCATCCCAATACTCTGAAGCAGAAGGGGAAAGCTGTACATGTGGATTGAGTCTTACACTCATTTAGTAGATCATAACATAGCTGGCTTTAGCTAAGTTATCTCCCTGCCTCAGACAAGTTCTTTTTAACAAGGTATTTGATTCACAGCCAGTTCTTTCTCCACACCTCCTCCAAAAAAATAATAATAATAAATAAATAAATACAAGTATTGTGCTGGATATTGGAAAAAGACACCTGTGCCCTTCCTTCTTTCAATACTGTAGAGAGGATAATGGAACAAGAATGCAAGTACAAGATGATATTAAGGGCCAGTAACAACTTCTTCCTCTATACAGCATGGCTGAGAGTCTATATTTTGCTACAGCTCTTTGAAAGCCAGCAGCAGATGTATCAAAACCTGGAACAAAAAGGCAAGGAGGGCAAAGAAGGAAAAATTCGACAAGAAAATGATTTATGGAGAATATTTTTTGCCACAGCTCATAGCATGTCCCCACCTTAAACAATTCTTTCCAAAAGAATGGGAATAGCATGCTTCTTTGGAAGAGCTGACCACCCATGTTGTTATAATAAACAAATCTCACTGAAAGTGGCAGTAGGAATTGAAGCACAGGGTCCCAAGGCAGATTTAAGAGAGAATTGGGTTGCTTTGCCTCAACTGACTCACAAGGGGACTTAACCACATTGGAAGTTCATTCTAGTCAATTGCTGGTCACAAAAATACCCAGAGATGCAAAGTGTCAGGCAGCAGAGAAGAGAGGGGGCATTGCATTCCTTTCTCCATTTTTAGTGGCAGGAGGCAAGACCATCCTGACACGTTACCTTCCCCAGTGGCATTTACAGAAGTAGTACTTAGTACTCAGCCTCTGCCCTTTGGATAGTGCCACTTTGGATATAAAATCTAGTACCAGTCTTGCATCACCAGTGTGGAACCCCCCACCCCCACCGCTCACATAGTGAATTCCTCTGGCCTAGCAGTAGTGTTATTTCTAACACTGCTCATATTCACCGTCACAAGGCCTATCCAGGTCATGCAGACACTGTACACAATCTTTCAAGGAAGTCCACTCTTTTGTGCTCTAGGGCCTGCAGAAAGCCCTGGATTCTCTCTTCCCGCAGAGCAGTGTATTTCTGCAATAGTGTCCGTCGGCGCTGAGAGTCTCCATGGGATGCAGACCCTTCCTGTTGCAGCTTGTTTGTTACATAAGCCTGATCACTTTCCAGCTGCTGCCACTTCAGTTCCTCCATGTGCAAATCTCTGGCCTTCTGAAGTGAAAAGCAATAGAGTATTAGTGTTTTACTGGCTCTTTCCGCTCATTTCTCTTTCTGTGGTGCTGATACATGGCAGAACAGGCTGCAGCAAAAATAAGTCCCTGCTTACTTAGCTATCAATCTGTAGATTAAACCTAAAATAGGCCCTGTGTGAATCTCCTGTACTGTTAGGCAGCTGTTTGATTAGCTGGAGAGGGTACAGGGAAATCCTTGAGGAACCCTTCACTGAGACCTAGGTCTGGTCACATAGACTCATTTTTAAAATGGAAAAAAGGCTGTGACTGCCAGCGGAAAAACCTCAAGTATCTGAATCAGAGCTAAAGAAACTAGTTTACAACAGAGCTCTCAAACCACAAACCCATGTATACGAAACAGTCCCTGTCAAAGCCATCCCAGAATCCTTGGAACAGGTTCTCAAAGCAGTTCAAAGGTGGCGTTATAGGAATCAGCACAATGGTTTATGGGGCAAGTCTACCATCTGATGACCAGCTGTCTGAAGTAATCTGCTTCAGCAGAAAGTGAGAGCAGGCTCAACACCACCCAGATGACACTTTGGACTTAATAATGCACTGATTTAAGACACAGTATGGGGGCTATAGAAAGGTAACAGATTTAAGTATTGAAATTTTCTAGTACAAAAATAGTTTGATTTCTCTCCACATCACATTTTGAAGTCTGCAGTCATGTAGCTTTGAATACTAGAAATCTACATGAATGGAGACTGTTTTTTTTTTTTTAAATGGATTTAGGAGTCTCCCCAACACTTTCCACAAAAATAAGCTTTGTTCTAAAAATATTTCTAACTCTAGGGTTGTGACAACAAAATGGCAAACATACCAAGGTAGTGCTGTCCTTTCAAGTAAGCAACAAGGCAAACAGTAGCCGTAAAAAGTGGGAATGACCCCCAACTCACTCCAGTGAGGAAGTCTATATGAGAGATTTTTAGATGCCAGTTTAACTCTCTTGCTGCTAGTAGTGTGAGCAGAAGCACTCCTTATGTGCTTGGATGAGCCATTCAATTGAGGTATGTTCCACAGGCATAGTGTTGCCTGTTTGAAATACAAGATAACTGAACTCTTCTACATAGGATTTCTGCCTCTGGACAGACTGCCAGTTTACCAGGAGGGACTTGATGTCTTCATTTCAATGGAAGTGGCTTGCTGACCAGTCTCTCCTTAATCATTTCCACTACCCTCCTCCCCCCATTTATCACAGAGCAACTCAGATTACAGCTGCCTCACTACTACACACCAGTGCCATGTACCAAACTCCTAGTCTCTCTACTGAATTGTGGGCCCACTGTAGAGCAATTAATGGGGTGCTCAAAAGCCTGAAGTTGTATGATCTGGGATTAGAAGGCCCCAGCCTCTATGTTGCACAACCTATGCTGCAGAATGGCAGATGGCACAGTGAGGCAGTTTGATCCCAACAGAGGCCGAAGGGGAGGAAGGTAACTCTCCAATACTCCCACACAGCGATAAACGCCTTCGACATGTCCCTTCTGCTAGCTTTCAAACCCTCAACCGTACCAGCCCTTCCGGGCTCCCACAGTCTCCAAAAACTGTCCTGACAGTGCAGAAATCCCCTCCTAAAATAAACCTCCTCAACTGATAAAATTCACTGTCATCTAGCAGCAGAAGTCAAGCCACCAAAACCCTATCATATCTTCATTGACATACTTCCTTCTCTTCACAATTCATCCCACACCTATGCGGACCCTCCTTGGCCTTGGATGGGACTTTCTTCATGTGCCTTCATCCCAGTTCCTTCTGAAGCTTCAGTGGTTATTTTAAAGCAGTGATACTCTGACCTCAGTGGCTCAAGAGCTAAATTAGTGATCAACATCACCCAAAAGAGCCACAGTAGTTTGAATTCATTGCTTCATTTACTATTTTGATACATTATTCTCACAGCGAAATGACTGACCAAGTATTCTACAATTGGTTAATAACATAGTAAAAGTATCCTGATTAGTAAATAATTAAATCACAGTGTTTTAATATCATATGCTGCAAAGAGCTGCAAAAGACACATTGAAGAGCCACTTGTGGCTCCTAAGCGCCAGTCTGAGTATCACTGCTTTAGAGTGACAAGGAGCTCTCCTCCCACAAAGCCTAAATGCACTCCCAGTAGCATGTACAACCCCGATGCTCTAGAGAGAGAACGGGCCTGGAAATCTAACTCAATTTTCATGTACCAATGTGGAGCACTATCCAAAGATTAAGGCTGCCCAAGTAATCTTGGTTATTCATTTAATTAAGGCACTAGCAACTCTTCTTAAATGAGGATACGAGTGACAGTGCTAGTAACTGGAAAATGCGGAGTTCCTATAAAATTTGGTCTAGCAGCAGTAACTTTTTTTTTTTTTTAAATAAATCCTTGTATTTGACTGTATTCGTTAGTAATACATGGGAACACAAGTACCAAATAAAGCCAAAAACAAAATTAGAAATTCAAACAAGTTTTGGCTAGGATCTTTAACCAACTTCTGCAGAGACACCCTCAACTGATTTCCGGTTGCCACGAGATAGCTGGCCTAATCTCAGTATGTATGGGGCTAACAGCTTTGAAGCTATTATGACAGCTAGCCACAGTTAGTTTCACTTTTGGCTGTTTTAGTAACCCATACTTAATAAGCCGTAGCACCGATGGAGAAATTCCTCCTTATCTAGTTAAATCAATCTAGGTCAGAAAGAAAACTAAATGGAAAGCAGAGAATATTAAATGAATAGAATTGCAGTAAAAACATTAATTTGCTTATTTTTCAACAATCTGCATGTTTGAAAGGGATAGGATAAGAACGCTCCCAGAGAGTTGGGAATTTACATGTTAATACCTTGAAGTTGGGGTTAACTACATTTAGGTAACATTTTAACCAGGCTCATTATAATTAAACACTATTATACCCTCAAAATAAATGAGAGCATTAAAGCAATCAAGTGAGATTAGGGGAATTTGTTTACATTTTATGTGTTTTCACACTGAGGTGCAACCCAAATTACATGATCAATGACAAGCCTATAAGAAGTCTGAAGCATTTGGGGGGCTTTTCACCTTCTCATTACTTATGGAAGAAGTAGTGGTATTTCAGTGCTGCCCAGAATCTCAAAGTGTCTGGCTATTTCTATTAAAATGATCATCAGTCGATGAGTTAATTGTATTACAATGTATCATTATGCTTCAGAATGAACACTCTAATGAGATGAACGGGAGGATCCCAGCTGTCAGAGCTGTTTCTTTTATCTGCAAACTCAGGCAGACGGTATTGAATCAGGTCAGATCAGCATTGGCTCAGATTTTCTAAGCCATCATTATTATAAAGGCTAGAAATAGTTTTGTGAAACATTCTGCAGAAGCCACCCCAGCCACCAGACAAGTGTTGATATGGTGCATCATGGTACTCACCCCACTACTGAACATCTGCTGTAGGCCACTATTGAAACAGTGTCTGACTAGACATATCATTAGTTTATCCAAACATGGTTAATTGCAATGTTTCTAATACTTACTAGGCTACGTTACACACATGCTCTCCTGGCCTCCAGCATATTACTGTTTTGTGTAGACAATATATTGTCTTGGGCTCTTCCTCGCTAGTGCTCTTACCTGTAAAGCGCTGTGGTTCATCTGGAACCGAAGGATAGCCTCACACAAGTTCCAGAAGGAATATTCTGGCCACAGCACAGACTGAAAGACCAAGCATGAGTGGGATGTCTGCAGAAAGCAAGATCACCAAGAATTTAATAACCTAGGGATGAAAATCATCAAGAAGTGGCTTGGTCAGTCACAAGCCATGCCAGAGCTTCCCAGGCAGGGGCTCTCATAGGATTTGTTTATCAGGTCCTGCCTGCATGCGTACATGAGGCTGTCCAATACAGTATTCCAAGAATTACAACACAGCCTGATTTATCGGACTGGTTGTGTGAAATTTTAATAGGAAAAGGCTGGGAAGTGTTGAGCAACAATCATCCCTCTGAGGGATGATAACATGCCATTTGGATGAAGGGGGTTTAAATTAAAACCACAACAGCCAGGAAATTCAGAGTCAGCTCAACACTGTTCTATTTCCACCTGTTTGTTTCTACTGTTGGGACTGCAAGGGCCTTCCATCCTTAGTACAATATGCAGGCAGGGTTAGACTGCTACATCAGTCTTAAGAGAATCTATTGCTAGTAAATTAAGCATCAAAACTAAAACAGCATCACATGACTGTTGGAGCCTGTGTCAGGAATGGATGACAGGTTCATATTAGTGATCGGAACAAGACCTCTGGACCACCATTTATCATAGGACATCTTGTATGATTCCTTTTTGCCCCCTCTTAATGTCATTGTAACTGCACATTGGATTTGAGACACAGTGGTGACATCATAGGACTGGGAGCCAGGAGCTTTCCACTTAAATCTTGGTTTTGCCATCAACTCCTTCTAAAGACTTGGGAAAGTTATGTAAGGCTAGGTCTACACTACAGCGGACTTCCGACCTAAGATACGCAACTTCAGCTACGTGAATACCGTAGCTGAAGTTGCGTATTTTAGGTCGGCTTACCTGGCGGTGAGGACGCGGGAAAGTCGACCGCTGCCGCGCTGCCGCCGACTCCGCTACCGCCTCTTGTCGAGGTGGAGTTCCGGAGTCGACTGTAGAGCCATCAGGGATCGATTTTACCGCGTCCTCACGAGACGCGGTAAGTCGATCCCCGATAAACCGATTGCTACCCGCCGGATCGGCGGGTAGTGAAGACGTAGCCTAATTCTTCTGCTAGGGTTTCTGCAAGATGTGGATAATGCTTTACCTTCCAGGGACATTGCACGGACTGCTCTTGTCTGTATAGTTCTTTGAAGATTTAAAAATCGCTATATAAAGTCTAAAGAATTTTAAGTTCTCATTTTGTTGCAGATAAATATAACAATTAAGACATTCCCTTCAATATTTCAAATTAGCTTCATCAGCATCAGAATAACTCCTGTTTCAGGGCTGTCATGTTGTATAGGACACACTTCCAGTGTCACCACTGCAGTACACACAACCCTCACACCATTTAGTAACTTCTCCAGAACGTCTGATCCATTTCTTGGCCACTTCCTCCCATTCTCCAATGTAGACTAGAAGTTGAACAAACTTATTTTATCAGCGCAGATACATGGCATAAAGGTATTTGTCAGACATATATTTTTGGGTGACAGCTGTTGTGCCCTTCTCTGTGTTGCCATTCAGTTTGTTATAGGTCTACATTACAGGATCACACTATGAGGAGAAGCAAGAACGAAGGAAAGCAGGGATTCAGCTTGTCAGAACCTCCACCTCTAATATTATTACAAACTGCTATTGTGGAAACTGTGCTGATGAAGAATGCCAGACTGACAGAATGAAGAACTCCATTTATAACAAGTGCTGTAGGAATGTACATTTCCAACTAATGCCCTGTCAAGTTGGCTCAGGCACTACGTGGAGGGACCCTTAATGACGTAGTTCATTCTTCAAGGCCATTAATCCTTTACCTCACTGGTGAGTTGATGAATGAAAGTAGTGAGAGCAACATTCGCTTATGATGTTCGTATCTGCCCAGAGTACACGTGTACCCCAAACTTTTGGAGGGGAAGGGCAGGACAATTTAGAAGCAAGTCACAACTCAGATTAGAGAACATCTGCAAACTTGTCATCTGCAGAGCTGGTAACTGAGACATGATCAGTGATTGTTTAAAGGCAGCAGGTAATTTAGGGTCCAAACAAGTTTTTTTTTTTTTCTCTCTAATTTAACTGAAAAGCGGTTTGATTCCAACATGTTTCTGCATTGTTTGCAGCCCAAACTTTACTGCACTGCTCTAGCGCACAAGAAATAGAAAAGGAAATAAACAGAAATAAAATGCATATTGACAAGCTAGTCTTAAATCTATTAGTTTTAAACCTGATAATGTCCTTTTAAACCTTTCCCTCTAAACATTCACAGCTAAGAGTGGATGTTCATCACACATTCCTTCCATCACATCCCAGGGGTATATGTTGCCAGACTGGTTAGTTCCCAGTTTCAGATAATCTAAAACTTGGACTGACATGAGTGAGAGAATGAACAAGGAAGGTACAAATCAGTCTCTTCACCAACTTGTGAACTAGACTGTGATTTCTTATTTTAAGTGTTTTCAGGACAATTACAATCTCCAGTTTGTTACACTGGAGTGCATTAGAGCACCGTGAAGTCAGGAGAGATGGAAAAAGCTCATATTGGGATTTTCCCTGGGATTTAGATCATCCAGTGAATTGCTGGTGCCAAGACATGACTGGTTTCTGAAGAGGTTCTCTCACGTCAGCTGACTCCTGGGCTCAGAAGAAAGGCCTGCTATGCAAATACGGAATATTTTCAGGACAAGACAGAGGTTTTACCTGCCAGAGCAAGAAGTCACTAAGCCGGACCTCTCCAGAGGTTCGTATCAGGAGGTCTGGGTTGGGGGAGTTGTTGGTGTAGAGACATTTATCGAGCAATGACTCTGACACATCGCTGAGAGAAAGAGAGACAGACAGAGAGACTTCCCATTAATAAGATCACTTTCATAACCTGACAGTGACGACACCATGAAATCAGAGTTACTAGGCCTACTTACAAAGGTATGAGTTTGCGGTTCTGGACAGAGAACACCAGAGATTGAAGAGATCTACAGCACAGACAGTGGCAGTGCAAGCGCCTTCCCTTCTCCTGACCATCTCAACTCTATCCCCGCTCCAGCATGTAGAGGGGAGTTCAGTCTCTATAATCCATTTGTTACTTGACCTCACAACTGAGACTGCCAGCAAGGAAGCCAACTGTCAAGGCATCTTTTATGCCATAAACACTGGAACTGAATTGAGACCCTCCAGCTCACTTTTGTTCCGTTCAGGTTCTTGTACCGTACTCATCACCATGTTACCTAAGGCCATATAGTAATTTTCAGTCACTATAAACTAGTCTGATTGGAATCAGTGAATGCCTAAGGGCCAGTAGGGAAAATATGACAAAATATCAGGTGAAATTTTTAAGGAATCATCCTGTTTTTACAATACATTAACTGACAGACTACACAACTTACCAAATCAAGGCGCTGTGGTGTTACTATCTCTTTAAAATGGCATTTATGGGTGTATTGGGACCAAAAAAAAAAAAAAAAGTTTTGTGTAGCTATCAAAACCTGTAAAGTAAGGGCCTATATACCCTACGGGTTACCACATGTTTGCTCCCTAAACTAGTTACAACACAGTTCAAATTTACAGCGTAGGTGAGATCTTAGAATTCCTGCTGGGTGTATCCAAAGCTTTAGCTTCGTTGAGAGACATAGTTAAGATCCCACACACTACAATTGGAAGCAGGGTGGAACCAGTTTAAGACAACTGCATTGTAACATGGTCTCCTACAGGTCTGTACTCGTAGCATAGATGGGTTATCTGAAACAACGACTCAGTTCAAGACTGGACATTGCAAAGCAATCTGCTGAACATCCAGGGGAAAGTATTGGCCTTGTCACTTCACAGCACCAATGTGTCCTGGGCACACCTCCTCTCTGTCCCCCTGTGCCAGGAAATTGTGGAGAAGGCAGTGCAGGAGCTGGCTATGCCAGCTCCACAGCTGTTGGGACTTCTCCATGCTGGGGGATCCCCTTATAAAAGGGCTAGGGCCCATAGCACAAAGGGGCAGAGAATCTGTCTCAATATTAAGGTATTTGATATAATTGTGGTTGGTTTTTTTTAATGCAGTCCGGCAGCTGAAAATAAGGAGAGGCCAGCATCATATGACTAACCAGCTCTCTGTGAGCCACAAGCAAGCACTCCAGGGACCAGTTTTGGAATCACATCCAGCACCCTTTTAAAGAGCAACTCATTATCCTGTCAAGTGTGGTTAGCAGTGGTGGAGAGAGAGGATTGACTATTCGCTGAAAGACCTTGTAAACCCATCACCCCTGAATTCTTTATCACCACATATAGAACGTTCCACATTGAAGTCTTTTGATCAAAAGCAGTCTTGCTCTCCCAGTTATTTTTATCCACCCTGGAAAAAAGTAAATGATTAAATTTTAAAAAAAAATCCGATTTTTTTCTAAAGTCGGATTTTTTTTGATAAAATGCTTTTTGAGGAAAAAACCTATCTAAAGATAGTTTTAATTAAGATACATTATAGCTCAAAGATATCTCATCATGGAATAGGGACTATAAATCCTAATTCTATAGTATGAGACAATATAGTCATGTAATGTTTAAGAAAAGTTTTATAAACGAGTTCCAAAAATTAATGGATTAGGGACCTAATCTTGTGAGGTTCCAGGGGTTTCGTTATAGATTATTTAGGTTAATCTTTATCTACCCAAAGGGACTCAATGCTCAGTCTAGAAGATACCATCAGAAATGTTTAGTTAAGCAGTTCTCAAACTGTGGATTTGTGTCTCCAGAGATAACATGCTTGTTAACAGCAAAAATGTTTTTAAATAAATAAATAAATATATTGAGGTGAAAAATTACAGACCTCAACCCTATTGTCCCTCTGCAAATTTGTGTACACACAGTCAATCCCTTACCTCTCTCTAAAAGTGCAAAGAATAGAAGATTGTTGGGAGGCAGAATAGATCTGGACAAGGAGAAGAAGTCTGGAGATAAATGTGAGAAGGGAGGGACAGGCAGTAGAAACAAAAGTGAAACTATTGGAGGAGCATATTCAAGAAATCTTGAGGTCTTTTTGAGTGTAGCCTTCATTGATTTGAGATCTACCATACCATTCTCTCACTAGAAGGGAAAACCTATAATGGCAGCAGGCCGTAAGAGAGACCCAGTTTGGGAATATTTTAATTAAGTTCCTCTACCTGTAGGTAAGAGAGGCATGCATGCAAAATGCAAACAGTGCAACAAAGAAATGCAAGGCCCGTTTGCCCGGATGAAACAACATCATGAGAAGTGTTCCTTCTCAGGAGGAAGCTGCGTTGAAGATGATGAAAGGAACATGTCTGAAAATGCAGGATCTTCAGGTTGGTAAGCTTTTTTATTTCATACTTCTTTCTTAAAGACTGCCTGTCTTCCTTATGGACTATTCTTGAATTCTCATGTTTGAGCAAAAAATATAGTTGTTACTCTATGGTACTATCATTTTAGATGCAGTTGTGATAAAAAAAATAAATAGCTGAAATAGGCAGATCTTCCTTTTACAATTTCACCTTTAAAGTAGTACTGAGTGTCAGTGAATACAATGAGTAATACTAAATGAGCAGTATGGAAATAATAATTAAATAACTGCATTGACTTATTTTGTTTAGGAGAATTCATCCTCAACATACAGGATTCTGAAGACTATCCACTTTCAAGATCACCATCGTTTTCTATAGTTTCAGAGTTATCTGCCAATGATAGTGTTTCAGTCACATCATGTATGTCACATAGCCACAGTATATCACCTGTAGCAAAAAGAGCAAAAAGAGGGAAAAAAAACAAACCACTATCTCCATCATCCAGAAACAAGTATAGATAAGTTTGTAATAGGAACCAGCAGATTACAAAAAGAGGTAATTGATGAAAAAATTGCCTGGTTTGTTTATGCAACAAACTCTCCTTTCCGTATGATTGAGAACCCACATTTAATTAATATGGTTCAGTCATTAAGACCAGGATACAGTCCACCCAACAGAGCAGATGTCGCAGGCAAATTGCTGGATAAAGTATATGAAAGAGAAATTGAGCAGTGTGCAAAAGGTCTAGAGGGTAAAATTGTTAACCTGAGTCTTGATGGTGGAGCAATCTCCACAATGATCCTGTTGTATGTGCTTGTGTGACAACAGAAGAAGGTTTTCCTTACAGAAACACTTGATACTTCAGGAAATGCACACACAGCAGGATACTTACAAGAAGTAGCAGTAAAAGCTATAACAAACCGTGAAAAAAAATTCAAATGTCTATTACACAGCTTGGTCACAGACAATGCTGCAAATGTATCCAAAATGAGAAGAAATTTAGAAGAGAGTCCCAAGCTAATAACATATGGTTGCAGTGCTCATTTGATGCACATCCTAGCCAAAGACTTCAGTGTTCCAGAAATAAAGGCTAATGTTGTTGAAATTGCAAAATACTTCTGTAATAACCACTTTGCAGCAGCTGCTCTGAAAAAAAGTGGGAGGAACCAAGCTAACTTTCCCACAAGACGTGCGATGGAACTCAGCAGTGGACTGTTTTGAGAACTATATCAAGAACTGGCCTAATCTGATGACAGTTTGTGAACAAAATTATGAAAAATAGATGGCACTGTCACAGCCAAAGTTCTCAACATTGGGCTTAAGAGAAAACGTTGAACACATGCTGAGTACCCTGATGCCCATTTCTGTAGCCTTGAACAAAATGCAGGGAAATAGCTGTTTTATTGCTGACGCTGTTGAAATTTGAAAGGAACGGAGTGAGATCTTAAAAAGAGAAATATGCAACGACAGAGTAAAATTACAAGCATTAAAAAAATGAATGCGACAAGCACTATCTCCAGCTCATTTTCTTGCAAGTATTCTCAATACTCGGTACCATGGTCAAACCTTAACTGCTGAAGAAGAGGAGTTGGCTATGACGTGGACATCCAGCAATCATCCCTCCATAATGCCAACTATAATAACTTCTGAGCTAAGGGTGAACCATTCAAGAAATATATGTTTGCTGATGATGTTTTAAAGAAAGTCACACCAGTGAACTGGTGGAAGTCACTTAAGCACTTGGATTCAGAGACTGTTGAAGTAATAATCTCACTTTTAACAGCAGTAGCTTCTTCTGCCTGTATAGAAAGAATATTTTCTTCCTTTGGACTAATTCATTCCAAATTGAGAAATCGTTTGGGACCTGAAAAAAGCTTTTTTTTCTTTTCCAGATTATGAACAAACAGGAAAATGAAGGTGAAGACGACTGAGTTAGCTGCAGAAGCCAATATTTTAAGTTTCTCATGTTGACCTGGCTGACATAGTCTATTTAACTTTTTTTTTTTTTAATATTTAATTTAACTATTTTAGTTAAAACAATTTTAACAAAAATAAACCTGATTTTAAAAAACTTGAATGTTTAACAATTCAAAAATTCATATGCTTGTTTTGTTAAAATACCGGTAGTATATGTTTGCTGTTGAAGAAAACAATCCAGAATACATAACGTTGTTGTTTTAGTTAAATAAAACAATTTAAATGTCTGTCTGGTGATGTTCCCCTCCTAATACAGCATGGCAAGAAAATCCTCCAAATATTAATGATTAACCTGTTCAACTGGAGATAGTTCACCTCCCAATGACTTCATAAATATCTCCTTCAGTTACCTTTGGTAAATGAAATAACCAAACAATCATTCGTTTTCTGATATAGCTGTAAAACTAAATCTGAAAAGTTTTCAAAGTAAATCACTTTAAAAATGTATAGTGTGTACTTTCTAAAATGAAACCTACATCTATCTGTGAGTTGTGAAGAATATGTATTAAGGTTATAACAACCAACAAGAATGCACTTTTATATAGAAATCCATGATTAAATAGAGTATTCCTGACTAGTGATTTAAATCAATTTGATTTAAATCAAATCCACCCTGCTTTATTTCATGCCACCATCCTAATGGTGACATCCAGAAACAGACTGGATTTTAAAGCAATGGCTCTTATGTTGTTGCACCTATGGAAGACTGCACAGTAATCCCAGAAGCTGTGAGGGGGATGTGGGTAGACTAGGGTCATTAGAGCAAGACACATGAGTTACCTAGGTTCAAGTAGTCCTTGTTCCACTCCCCAGGCCATCTCTCTCACTGCATTGCTGATTTCATGTCTTGACGTGTATGCAAAGCAGACATTCAGGAAACATCTGAAAAATGTGAAAGAAACTAACTCAAGGAAGGACCCAGCAGGTAACAGAGAGAAGTATCTATCTAGAACACTGATGCATGCTTATGGGGAAAAAGGCAGAAAGGGACAATGTGCAGTGTCTGTTGAACCTCCACTTCCAAGGGCATGGGATGGATACAGTATCTCTGCAACTTTGAATTGTGTATTACTCACTTGTTGTAGTTCCTGGTTGCCAGCACAGCCTGGGCAATCAATTCCTGAATATCCAGTGGCAGAAGTGGCAGGTCCCCAAGGACACGGATACGCACACCATGCTTCTTCAAATTCTCCCTACACAGAACAACAAAGGCTGAGGAGAGCAGCTGGGCTCTGATCAACAGCAGGCATGCCATAGCCCTACCAAATTCACAGTCCATTTTCGTAAGTTTCATGGTCATAGCATTTTAAAAATCTTAAATTTCACAGTGTTGTAAGAAAGCATGAATATGTATTTAAAACCAGCAATATAAACATGTAAAGCCCACAACAACCTCCCACAAAGAGTGATGACCCCCCCACCCCAATGCCACCCTTACTTTTGTGCTGCCGCTGATAATGTCACTGCCTTCAGAGCTGGAGACTCAGCCAGCAGCTGCGGCTCTCTGGCTGCCCAGCTCTGAAGGCAGTGCAGAAGTAAGGGTTGCAATACCATGACCCCCCCTACAATAGCCTTGCCACCCCCTTTTGGGTCAGGACCCTCAGTTTGAGAAATATTGCTATAGGGTAAAAGTATACAAAAGACCAGTTTTCACGGTCCGTGATGCGTTTTTCATGGCTGTGAATTTGGTAGGGCCTACCTATTGCCTGTAAGTCACATCTGGCACTCCTAACATCTATTATGGAAGAGGGTCATGACATCACAGGTGAAATGAAGACCTGATGTAACTGGCAGTGAGGCTTGTAGTGTTGAAATGGTTTACAGGCAGCCTGAATTTGACCATCACTAGAGCTCTAGCCATTTCTTCAAGGGAAATTTAAAAATAAAAATAACCCAGTTTCCCGACACACAGAAATAGTTCAGTAATTGTCCAAAAAAGAACCAAGGTAAGGATCATAGTTGTGGGATTGTGCATTGTTTGCCATACTTAGAGGCTATTAAATTCATCAGAAGAAAGATTTTTATACAAGTGATTATTTTCCTGCGTTTTACTAAGCAGAAATTAAGAGGGGTTCGGGCAACTAGAATTAGTAGTGGCTAGTCACCTATCACTAATTTCCAATTGGAGGGGAGACTAGTGCATCAACAAGGGAAAAACAATGCCGACAGGAAACGTGCTCATTATATAGTTATTTTGGACAGAAGAGACACTCTCCTAGTAGCGCTATCCTGAAATCCACAACCACCTTGGTATTCCAGTACCAGCTCCTGAGTGGAGTTTTCAGCCTACCTCAGTCCTGACGTACAGCACCACTCCAATATTCCAGCCCCTCTCTACCTTTACCAATTCACCTAAAAACTGAACTACGCTAACCCAGCCCCCTTTATTCTAACCCCGTCCCCTGACAGTTCTTCTGATGTCACAAAAGTCAGGGCTTTCATTCTTTTTGTCGCACGTTGCACGCAGACACAAATAAATGTGCCAAGTTGTTGAACATTAAATTGCCTCTCTGTGGTCATCTAAATCCACACTGAATCCAGGTCTCCAGCTGGAGACATATACAGCTGCTTTCATTGAGTTAATGCAGATTAACACATCACATCACAACATCACTTTAACATCCCTTACTGCCATTTCTCCCTTTGCCCCAAATTTATTTCGCCCTCTCGGCGTGGGCTTGAGAGGATCTTACTGTTCTTCCAGCAGGCGGCTAAATTTTTGCCTCGCCAGCTCCATCAGCCCATCCACCTCCTCCTCGGAGCGTTTAAAGTTCTCAATGCTAAATGCATAAACCGTGACCTCCCGGATATCCAGATTCAAGCACCACCGCAGTGTCTGCAAGAGGAAAAATGTAGTCACTCAGAGCAGTGACTCAAAACCTTTACAGACTACTGTACCCCTTTCAGAGTCTGATTTGTCTTGTGTACCCCCAAGTTTCATCTCAATTAAAAATTACTTGCTTACAAAATCAGACATAAAAATACAAGTGTAACAGCACACTCTTACTGAAAAATTCCTGACTTTCTCATTTCTACCATACAATTATAAAATAAGTCAATTGGAATATAAATATTGTACTTACATTTCATTGTATAATATATAGAGCAGTATAAACAAGTCATTGTCTGTGTGAAATTTTAGTTTGTACTGTCTTCGGTAGTGCTTTTTATGCAGCCTGTTGTAAAACTAGGCAAATTTCTAAATGAGCTGATGTACCCCGTGGAAGACCTCTGTGTACCCCACTGACTCAGAGCACCAGATCTCAGCAAGTGTGTGAACTTCATGGAAGTTCATCACTACACTAACAATGACTGGGACAAAAAGAAAAGAAAAGAAAAAAGTCTACCATGGCCCTAGTTCTATAAAGATTCCAGGTTCACCTCAAAGAACTCTGGAAAATAATCTTGGCTTGAACAAATATAACCTCTCTTTACCCCTGCTCAGAACCTAAACACGGAGTGTAACTGTAGGGCCTGTTACAGGGTAGATTACAGTGTGTTCTAAGAACAGCCAGTAAAACAGAAGGAATATTTAGGAACATAGGAATTGCCGTAATGAGTCAGACCAGAGATTCATCTAGTTCAGCGTCCTGTTTCCAACAGTGTCCAGCGACAGATGCTTCAGAAGAAACTTACAGTAGGCAGATGTGGGACAGCCCAACTTCCATGAAAGTCTCATCCTAACCCCTAATAGTTAGAGATTGGCATAAACCCTGATTCATGAGGTTTTATATCCCTTCCAGAACCTTAAAAAACACACACCACCAAAAAAAACCCAAAACCAAAAACAACCTTCCCTTCCCCCTGCCCCCCAAACTATATGGATAACAAGAATATCCAGAGTTCTAACGGTTGATAAATGTCCAAATCTTATTTGAATCTCGCAAAGTTCCTGGCCTCAACAACGTCATATGGCAATGGAGTTTCACAGTCTAATTACGCACTGTGTGGAAAAAGTATTTCTTTGCATCAATTTTGAATTTGTCACCTTTCCATTTCATTAACGTTCCAATCTGAGCACCTTCAGTGCAGAGTTACACCAACACTTCCTACAGTCACTTATTATGGCCAGGAACTCTTTGTAGCCACAGAAGTTATAACAATGCGCAGAATCTTGGAAGCCTAGGTAGAGGGAGTAGGGATGAGCCACTTTCGTGAAATAAACATCTAGCAGAAGGCTCACAGAGGGCTGAAAACATTTACAGTATTTAAGCCAGAGAGGTCAATTCCAGAACAGACCGAGTACTAACCCATCCAAGGAAACCACTTCTTGTAGCATACAAGAGAAAAGATTAATACATAATATAATACTGCATGTGTCAGTTCATGGCAAGTGCACTTGTACTTCCCCTTAGTGGTCCAGCTAGGGCACTGACTTTCAGGCTTCCAGCCCCCCCACCCATCTCTCTCCCTTCTGACCAGGATTTCTAGGCTAAACAGTTCCCTGCCTTCACTGTGTTATTCCCAGCAAAAAAGACAGATTGCCTAAATGAGCCTGCTTGCTTGCTTTCTTCTCACAGAGGAATCATATTCAAAAACAATAAAAGAATCTAAATGCTTGCTAATAATCTTGGAGATTACCCACCCCCCAAATCTCCACAAGTCTGGTCGGTGTCAGTCCGTCCAACCCTTCCTTAAGGACTGGAGACCTCCACGGACTGGGGGTCTTGTCTGTTTGCTGGATCAGAATCAAAAGCTCTGAGTCGGTTTAAAAACAGGCTATTTATCCCAAAATCCTTTTTTTGGATGTTGATCCCTAGAGAACAGAGTTTGAACTAGTATATATGAGCCTCTCCGGGGGGGACTTCAAAGGACTGATAACTGGAGGAATTACATTAGCACCGCAACCCCCTCCCCCCGAGAAGTTACATACAATCTCACAATAACACAAACAATTGCATATTTAATCCAATCCCAAAAGGTATTGGACTCAGTTCAGTAAGGTTTGTCCAGGATATTGTCATATCTATCACACTGTGTACTTTGTAATCTTTCACTAAAGGATCTGAAAGTGCTTTATAAACATTAGGCCTCATGATCTGTGAGGTAGGTATTATATCCCTGTTTTACAGATGAGTAAATAGGAGAGATTAAGTGACTCTCCCAAGGCCACAGGGGTCAATGGTAGATCTGAGAACAGAACCCCGGAATTCTGACTCCCAGCCCTAGGGTCTAAATACCAGATTCCACTCCCTTTAAGAAAGGGGACAATTGTGCATGCACTAAGAAAGAAAATGCTGAGGAAAACTGGAACCAGGGATCCAACATCCAAACCGCTGTCACCCAAAAGCACCTATACAGAAGGTCCTCCCCACCTGTGCCAGTTTGTCGAAGCCCTCTGAATGCCCCTGCTGCCTCTTCACGTGGCACTTCTGAGCATAACGGCGATTCCCATCCATGATGAATGCGACATGCTTGGGCATCGGACCTGCCTAGATGGCAAGAAAAAGAAAGGCTAAACAGACTAGAAAGCTAACAACCAACTTGGAGTCCCACCTCAATTAGCTTAACCCATCCAGCTCCTGGCAGTGCCTCCACTTTAGTATAGAATCCATCTAATGGACTCCCTGTAAAGTTCGGGGGCGAAGGGGAGTCAAGATAGCGAAAGACAGAAGAACACAGGCTACTAGATGTACATATGGCTCTTTGGTAACCCTAGCTTAGAGTCCATTTGAAGCACTATGACCGTGGCACTCACCATTAACTGCCTTTGGCTCTCCTTTACTCTGTTGTGCGACAGAGAACTGACCATATTTAGGATACAAGAGAGCCTGGAACAGCACTATGAAGTGATTACCACCTTCTGTCAATGAAGACTCAGCAGGTATTCCGAGTCCCACGGTGCCAGTATTGTAAGCATTTACAATTTCAGCATTCAAGAGAAACTACAGACCCAACTCATTTACATGGAGAAAAATCTGACTTTCACCCCTAAAATGGATATTTCCTCCCCTTAATTTCACTAGGCATCTACAGCTCTTTTTGAGCATGGAAACAGAGATGCTTATGTCAGCAACAGCATAAGTTTCTCGAGAGTTGCTTGCAGAGGGTATGGCAGACAGTTTTCTAGAACTATTAGGATGTATTACATTCAATATAAATATTTTTTTAAAAGAAGAATTGGAATCATATGAATCTAAAATATTCTGTCTGCATCCTTCCCACCCCCTCTTCAATTCTCATATGATTTTAACAGCCATTATTTCTCAAACCACTAGACAGACAAACACGTAATACCATTTGAAAACTAAGGTTTCCATCTGCTTTTAGATGGTAAAATAATTTCTAGCTCTAGTGATTCTTATGATGCTGGTTATCAGAAATGAAATGAGAGAAAGGGCAAGAGGATGACAAGATAATGAATCTTAAAATAATGTCTCTCTTGATCAGACAGCGCTACAAATATTAGAAATCTGGGAATCCCAGCTTGCTACTGATGAGCATCAATTATGGCTCTGCTCATCCACAAGATTCAAGCCAGTGTAATTTTCCATCCCTGAATACAATTTAGGAATGTACATTCAGTACTAGTGTTAACATGTGTTCCTGTACAATGGCATTTTTTTACAGAAGCAGTCACAGTGATAGTTCTTTTCTCTAATATAGAGAAGCAATCTTGAAAATGCTTGGTTGTCACAGGTAGCACTGAGGTTTATGTCTTACCTTTATAATGTTGGCACAAAATCTCTCTATGATGGTCAACTCTCCTTCTTTGATCCATGACATGGCCTTACCCACAGCCTCTTTTTGAGGGGCAAGATGAGAAGAGGGACAAATAAATCAGGAGGATCTGTTTGGGCCCAAAGCAGTAAGAACAGTCACTTTGGAAAAGTAAGCTTTAGTCAGTCACCTTCTAAGAGCTTTTTTTTTTTTTTTTTTAAACTAACTTATACTAAAGGTAGAAAAACACAGTATGCAAGCCCAGGGCTGGATAGCTTAGAAATGGGATATGGAGTTTGTCAGCTTTATATTGCCAGCACTGGGTGGCAATAAGAAAAAACGGATACCACCTGATAACTGTTCAATGGCCTGTGTGAAAAGACTTGTTGAGTCTCAGCACAGTTTTCAGAGAATAAGCACACACATTACAAAAGTTACCACCATGGTTGTCATTAACTGGTCATCAGCGAAGACAAGGGCTAACTGATCTTGGAGACTGCACTCCCCTTTCACCCACAGAAGTGCTTGCTCCAATTTAGGGGCAATATACACTGGCAGGAGCTGAGAGCCTGCCCTGCTGCCGCTCATGCTATTTCTGTTCTGTAGAAAAAGAGGACTTCAGCCTCCAGTCATCAAGGCAGAATCTTTCACCAGCACTAAACTCACATCAAATGTGGATAGGTCCCATGTACGTTTGGCTCATTGATCAGGCCTGTGGCAATTTGCTGAGCTCCCAGAGAATCCTTTACTTTCTTCCAACTAGGGTTCTGAGCTATTCACCTTCAGCTAAGGGCAGGCAATGCAATGATAGAGAGAGAGCCTGGGGGTGGGGGAGGATAGTCCACCTCTAGCTGTTTAATACACACCAATCCGGGCCTTGTTTTGAATCTATCATGGGCCCTAGGTGAATAGATGGGATGGTTTCTTCACCCACTCTCACTTAGAGTCCCTCCCCTTTCTCCTCCAGAGAGGAAGTCTGGCCAGGGACTCAGGGCAGCTCAGCCACCTCCCAGAACTTGGGCTTTATTACCAGAACTTTCCCACCCCCCTCTCAATAGGAGACTCTGGCTCCCGAGACCTTGGCCTTCCTCCCTAGCCACTAACAACACTACCCAGCTCTCATACAGCCCGTGTCATCCGTAGGTCTCAAGGCGCTTTACCAAGGATCATTATCACTGTGCTACAGATGGGGAAACTGAGGCACGTGGCAGGGAAGTGACTGGCCCAAGGCCACCCAGCGGACTAGTGGCAGAGACGGGAGTACAGCCCAGTTGTCCTGAGTCCCAGCCTAGTGCTCTGACCACTAGGCCATGCTGCCTCAGCACCCCGGGGCTTTCCCCAGCCGCGTCAGGTACCCCCCTCCCACCACAGGCTCTCCCCAGACCCTCCCGCAGCTGCGAGTGGGGGAACCCCCCTCTCGCAATGGGAGCGCTCCCAGCAGTACCTCTCCCTCCGGCGCCCAGCCTCTCAGCAGCTTCCCGAGCAGGGTGACGTGTCCTTCCGCATACGTCATCATCACGCGCGGACGGCGACTCCTCGCGCATGCGCCGTGGGCACGCTGAAGCGGCTGCGTTTAAGTGTCCCGCCCTTTCATCTTCCCGCCAATTCGGCCGCGGGGGGGAGGCGGGACCCTGCTGAGGGGCACAGGCTGGGGGGGTTAATAGGAGATGGGAACAGCCTGTACATGGACACAGCTGTAGTGGTGGGCAGGTGCCTGAGGGTAGAGTGGGTCCCTTAGGAGAGGCGGATAAGCCCCCTCTCTAAGCACAGGCCCGCCCTCCCACGAGGGGTGCCCTGTGCCCCTGCCCTGGGGAGATGCTTTGGGTGCCACACCCCAAACTGACTGGCACCGTGTTCAAGGGCAGCTCACACCTTGGTAACGGGGCACCAAGGCCCACCCTGCTGGGCTGGGACGTTTATGGGCACAGCCCCCATTTCTCCCTCTCTTCACATGCAAGCTTCGTAACAGCCCATCAAAATCCTACCCGTGGCCACCCACATAGCGTGCAGGCCTGTCAGTTCCTGCCCCACCTCCATGGGTGTAGTTTAGGGAGAGTATAGAAATCAGACTATGCCTATGCCCACCTCCCCAGGCACAGCACCACGTGTCGGCTGTTGCAATTCACACACCAGTCAGGTGACATTTTAAAATGGGGCTTGGTTATTACTCTGATTTTTTTTTGGCCACAGCCACACAGGGTGACCAGATGTCCTGATTTTATAGGGACAGTCCCAATATTTGCGGCTTTTTCTTATATAGGCTCCTATTACCCCCCACTCCCTGTCCCAATTTTTCACACTTGCTGTCTGGTTACCCTACAGCCACACAAATGGAGAGAACACCATTTCACACACACCATCCTTTTGTCAGTGTGGGCTAGCCACATTATTTTGCTCCTCACTGCACCAGGTAGCTCCTGTCTCTGTTTCACTCACAGCTGGAGACAAACAGGTAACAATTAGGTTAGGACGCCTAGCAGGCTTTGCTGCTCCATGTGCCATGGAGCAGCAAAAATGGTTGAAGAACATGGTCTAATTATGTGGTAAAAGCCATTAGAGTTTATTAGGAGAGCTCACTTATAAAGCAAGATGATCACTTATAAAATACTTACAGGGCCAGGAAGATAGGGCTTAAGAGCTTAAATCTGATAATAGAGGAAGCTCACAAAGGGGTGGGAATTAGCGACAAGAGAAGGGTTTAGTAGCAATATTTTGGACAATCTGGAATGGGAGAGGGTAACACAGAAAGGGTACAACCCACTGGGGCTTTATGAGATGGTTTTGAGTCGGGGGAGTAAGCAATAGTGGGTACAAGCCTAAGATGTTTGCTGCTAGAAGAAGGTACGGACTGGGAAGCGAGGTGTTGTGTGTGGGAGACTGCTGCTTCCAGTGGAACAGGAAAGAGCACCTCCTCTGCACAGCAGGTCCTGACAGTTGAGCTTTCCTTACACAGAGGGGCTCAAAAGGAGCGCTGCTTGGCTCACCAGAGGAGTGCCCTGCTGTGCTCCATGGGGCAACAAACTGAAGTCCTCTACCTATGCATGCTACTGGTTGACGTGCTTCTATGTGGAGTTTGATGGAGTTGGACCTGAGTTTCCCTTCGTACATGGGGTATCCTCCTCCGGTTTGCAAGTAGCATGACTCATAAAAAGAGGTTACTAGCTTCTGATTGCTCTTGCCTGGGAGGTTTATATTTGCAGGCACACTTGCTCACCTTACTTCTGAAAACAGTATGAGACTTTGCTTTTTAATAGCTGCTGCCACCAAGCCCTCTTAATCTTTTTGCACAGTACAGAACCTTGGGATGTTTAGAGTGGAAGATGACCTCTACGTGCATGCATCCGAAGAAGTGGGTTGTAGCCCACGAAAGCTTATGCTCTAATAAATTTGTTAGTCTCTAAGGTGCCACAAGTACTCCTGTTCTTTCTACGTGATTAGACTGTATACCGTTAAGGCTGGGTGTCAGGGCAAAAAATATTTATTTAAAAAAGGAGGAAAATTGCAAACATTAGATTCCCCACATTAAATAGCAATTGAGAATAGTCTAAGATAGCAAACAGTTAAAAAGGGCCCTGTGTATCGAAATTAAGAGTCTTGCTTAGTTTGCAGCAGAGCAGGTTGAAAACGGTCCCTACCCAAATAAGTCCCCAATTGTGCAATCAAAATTATGGCTACAAATAGTCAAACGCCGATGGAATCTGTGGACAGATTGCTGCACCCACGTGCAGCCCCATTGACGTCTGGATTGGGCCCTTATCAACGATAAGAAAAGGGGTAGTGTTGACGTCACTAGGCATCACCCTAGGTAACTCGGAAGGGTGGAAGGCCACTAAGTGTCAATGAAGCCTTCCTGCACTAGGCCTATATGAACCAAACTTCTTCCATGTTTAAACTCTAATCAACCTCAAAAGCCAGGTGCAATTAGAATATGTAAGCAACCAGTTATCTGTGTGCAACCCCCTGCTCACACCGGTATCAAGCAGTAATAATGAGGCCTGCATGTTTCTGGCTGAAGGGAAAAAGGACAAGATAATGGTTTAAAGAAGTTACTACCAAGCTAGGCTTATAGCTGCCAAGAATGACTTAACTGCTTAAATGTAATCGTTATTTGCTTAGTAACTGTTACCAGGGAAGGGAGGGGTAGAGGGGGGTGAGGCTTAACTGCAAAATGTATAAAAGAAGAAAAACTGTTTCTGTTAGTGTGCTTGATTTGAGACTTGCCAGTCTCCTTGCACCACTTTGGGATCCCAAATAAACTCTGTTTCTCCACCCCTGGTGTGTTTATTGGCGCGAAGCACACCGGGAAACGAACCCCGCTGTTGCTGTCCTCAGGCACTCTGTGCCGGCAACAGTAGTGTTCTGAGAACATTATAAAGATAAAAGGAAAATATATTTTCATGGACTATTTCCCTCCTAGCTGCTCCAAGCATTTAATCTACAAACCACTGGAAGTGTGTGGGGGGGGTGTCTATGGATGGTAATGAGACCACTGTTATAGTACCTTTCATCCAAAAACACTTCACACAGCCTCTGCTTGGGGCACTAAAATGCAGCCACCTCTGGGGTGGAGGGCAGCAGACAGCACTGAGCCCCCCCCCCCAGGAACTTTTATTCTTACCAAACCTACCAGGCAGGGCAGATAGGCCCTTGAATATTTTTTAAAACTCTGATAGGAAAGAGACATAATTTAAAGTTCTGTGCTGCCTAATGGAAAGAGAAAGGCTGATCTGATGCTGTTAGGACTCAAACCTGTGGGTAAACAGTCTACTTTGTGCCTGATGCCTGTCTACATTACATGCAACCAGCGGAGGATCACATCCTGATGCAAGTGGGTGATTAGTACATAAGAATTAAAAGCCCTTGTACTTTCTCAATGTAACTGCATATCATACTCTTATTTAAAAAGTTTAGATACAAAGTTTAGTAGATGGTAAAGTTAATTGGAAAATAATTAAAATGATTAAGAGGGGACCAAACCAAAATCTCTCAATGCTGGGAAGTATTCAGATTTGGAGTCAGTCAAATTGTGGATGGGAGTGATGCTTAGAGCTTGCGCAAGAAGGATGATTAGTGGACAGGACAGACCTGTTCAGTTCAGTTCCTGGCTCACATTTTCTGAGCTGCTTTGGGAAAGTCACTTAATCTACTGTGCCCTTCTGTTTCTTATCTGTAAAATGGGTTAACGTTTCCTTCCTTCAGAGGGCATTGGGAGGATAAGAGCAATACTAGCACTTTTGTCAGTAAAACTTTTGTCGGTCAGGGGCGTGGGGAAAAAACAACACATCCCTGACCGACAAAAGTTTTGGTGACAAAAGTGCCGGTGTGGGCAGCGCTATGTTGGTGGGAGATGCTCTCCCGCTGGCATGGAGTGGTTTCATGGGAGACGCAGCTCCTGTAAACATAGCCTCAGTGCTCAAATATCACAGTGATGAGGGCCATATAAGTGACTATGTCACTGTGGAACAGAACCAAGAATTCCTGAGTCCCAGGCCTCTGCTTCTGGACTCTTGGAACCAGTTATCATTCAGGTAGTGTCTGTAGCTTTGGGAACATGCTTCTCAACATGACAGATCTCTGGTAATGAAAGGAAAAGCACCAGCCGCCATTACCCATATTCTTTATTTTGCAGAAAAGAATCAAACATTTTGCATGATTGGTACAAAAATGAAAAGGAGAAAAAAATGCAGTGAGAATTTTTGATCTCACTGCAGACATTTCAGCAGGAAATCTGCTCTCCAGAAAGCACAGTCCTGCAGTTCAGACAACCCCCAAAATCGTACACATTCACCCTCTTACTCCCTCCCTCCCACCCCTTCCCGCTTCATAAAAATTCAAGAGTTTGACACAAACAAGCTTTGGTTGCTAGCAGTAAACATGGAGTTACATTCTTCCGTCTGACAGTAGACAATCTTGTAGCCACTTTACTCCCAAGTTTTTGCACCAGGGGAGAATCATTCCTCCAGGGATATTTTATCCCCCTAACATTCTAATGCTCCTATATTTTTGGATAGGACTAATACTTAGAGCTTCTGTAAGAAGGATGATTAGTGAACAGGGCAGACCTGGGTTAAGTTCCTAGCTCAGAGAAAGCCTGGCATAGTCTACCTGCTGTCCCATAATGCATAGCGTCCATTGCCTGCAAACCGTGCACGAGCAGAGGAGGTGATGACAGTAAGTCTCTTGCAGCAATTTATCTGCAAGATCATCAAGGAATGGAAAAAGCCACAACAAAGATCTTCAGTCTGCAGATGGAGGTACATAGAGTATTGTAGTGTACGTGGCAAAGGATACTGCAAACCACAGAAAAAAGAAGATGATGCAGTTGAATACTGAAAAATTCCATCTTCTCTAGCGTGGCTTCCCCTTACAAATCAATCACTGTTTTCTTGGGAGGCAATTTGCTCTATTGACAGCAGAAAACCTGAGGGCTTTATGATTCATTTTCTCACCAGAGCCCAGGATGGGGCTGGTTACCTAAGTCACCTCCCTGCACAGGCAGAGCATACAGAGAGGATCCCATCTCCCTGGTCCAAAAATCCATCAGATGCTTTGGCTATTTTTTTTTTTAAGTTTGTAAACAATAATCAAGGAGAATATTGAAAGAAAGTGGAGAGATTTACATAGATATTTACACATACTAGACACCTAGCAAATCACCAAACTGATTACTTGGAAAAGTTCTACACAATTCTTCAAGACAGATACAAAACTAGAAGGGGCAGCATTTACCCATTGGCACACCTAAGGTGCCAAAGGATGGTCAACAGTTTCCTCTGTGGGTGGCACAGGGGTACTGGAACCCAGGGTTAGAGGCACACAACCCAATGCATTCTATTGCATTTACCCCGTTCAGACAGAGAAGTTATCCTGAGGTAGATTTGTATAGATCCCATAGCTATTTAAAAAACAAACTTCCTTTTTTTCCCCTCAAAAGGGCCATCACCACTTCACCACACTCACTACTGCAGCAGGGCAGAAAGCCAGCATGAGAGCTTCCCTCCAGCCACCAAGCCTAGCTACAGGCAACATCGGAGACTGGCATCTCATCTAGGCGGCTCTCGTGCGTACCAGGGTTATAACAGTGTGTGTTAAGGAGCCTTGCGAGGCTAACTGTTCATTATCACAATAAATATCTGACTTGCTAAAGGTAGGCAAGTACATTTTCTGACCAGGCTAGTCACTTTTCACAATGATTTAGCAGGACAGTGTGTTACAAACACAATGCTTCCTAGCCCCTCTTTTTCATTTGGGCCCTGATTCCAGGGCCGGCTCCAGGCACCAGCTTGTCAAGCAGGTGCTTGGGGCGGCCGCTCTGGAGAGGGGTGGCACGTCCAGGTATTTGGCGGCAATTCGGCAGACAGTCCCTCACTCTGCCTGGGAGCGAAGGACCTCCCGCCGAATTGCCGCCGCAGATCGCGATCGCGGCTTTTTTGTTTTGTTTTGTTTTGTTTTGGCTGCTTGGGGCGGCCAAAACCCTGGAGCCGGCCCTGCCTGATTCATCTCCCTTAGAAGGGAAGTTTTGCCATCAACTTAAATGGGAGCTGGATCAGCCCCTTGGATAGCAGCTCCCAGAGTTCTGAGAGGTGAGCATTTCACTCCAACTGTTTTAAGCGCTCCTGCTCTCCAAATTCATATCCCTGCGGCAGAGGGAAGCCTCGGAGGGGGAAACGCTTCAGCAGTGCCTCTGATTCCCCCTAATTTCCACCTGGTGCCTGTTTGGAAGATTAGAGATCTCTCTTTCTTGACATTTCCTGCCCTGATCTAAATCTATTCTATTATTACCTAAAACTTATAGTGGAAACTGCACACACATTCTGAAACATACCACCATGTCAGCATTATCCCGTACCGGGGAGGGGCGGTACGGCCAGGCCCTGTGGCTGCAGAGCGCACAGGAATGTAACAGTTCCTGGCTCGAGGACAGGACTCCATAGTCCCACCCAGCAATTGTTGGCTAGCATTTGTGGGAAGTGGAGAGGGGAGAAGCAGGGGGGCGGGGAAGAGAAAAGGGGAGCAATTGTATCTGAATCTGCTACAAATTTGGATGATAGGGCTGGCTTTGGGAACTCTTGCAGCATACATTACGTGCCCAGCTCCATTCACATCCCCCAAGGAGGTGCTGGAGTCAAAGCACATTAGCACTAGGTAGAGATGGTTGGACCAGAAGGGCCTCCTCTTGTGGAGAGTTAGCATTGTAACATTTATTCTGGTTATACTGCAGGTTTCCTAGAAATGCAAACAGTCCAGGTGGGGGTAAGGAGGAGAGAACCTCACAGCCAACATTTCACAGCCGTGCAGAGAAAAAGGAGTTTTTAAAGAAGGTATTTATGTTATAGCCCATTTAGGACCTTAATATATGCACTGAAAGGCTCTTGCTCTCTCAGAGAGAGGAATAACCAGGTGCAAGGGCAGCAGGCTTCCTTATGCCTCCAATCCAGATTAACCCCCCACTTCCAGGGCTGGAGTGACATCCAATCAGTCATTGTCCCCCATTTCTGATGTGAAGTCGGGCACTGAGCTAGGTCACTGGGGATCTATACAGAAGGAAGTCACCAGCAGAACAATGAGTGATGGTAGTCATCAAAAATTGGATTGGGACAAAAACTAGGGAGACAGGAATGTTTCCAGCCAGTGAGCGGAATTGAGAATGGACAGGAATGAGGAGGGGAGATGGAAACATGGCCAGGCTGGGAGGGAATTTGGAGTTCGGTACCAAAATACAGATACAGGCGGCTGTACCCTCCTCTGCCACATTGACTGACTTCTCTTTAACCACCCGCGGACACAAAGTCCCAAATTTCATGTAAATACAGTGAGAGGGAGAAGAGAATCTATTAAAAAATACAGTTTTAAAAATAATCAGTCCACCTGACGAACATCCAGCGAGGTAGACCTACAGTTTAAAATACAAACTTTGTTCTATCTTTGTGCTGTTAAAAAACAAAAAACAAAATTCCACTCCGTCCAGCACTGGAGCTGCAGAGGCTGTTCATCCCTGAGATTGCTCAAATACCTGAGAATAAGTTGCAGTAGTTATGTCCTCTCCCTCTCTCTCTCTTTAAGATTAAAATATACAAAAATACAAAAAAACAGAATATTTATATTAAAAAAAAAACAACAAAGACGACAAACAAACCCAAAGATACGTCATACGCGCACGTCCTAGTGCAGGTTTCACATCACGTCGGCTTCAGCACGGATGGGGTGGTGGGGCCTTGCATTGCAAGGGCAGCTGTCCACGGGAACAAATAAATAAAGGCAGAATAGAGGGGGTGGGGGAAGGCAAAGTGGGGAGAGAAGGCAGCAGCTTTTAACTGACAGAAGGTCACCCTGTTCCTACAGGAAAGGAAAGGACCGAGCCTGCAGCCCTTATGCTCTAAAAAGGGCATTACAGATGTATATGGACTGGAGGATTGGGCCCTAATAAAGGGAGGAACAGAAGCAAATTGTATACAATATAGGTCTGATTCAAAGTCTATTGAAGTCAATGGGAAGACTCCCACTGATTCGGCCCCTATAGGCACAGGGCGACATTAAATATATTCCACTGTAGGTGCTCTCACCTGTCACGGCTTTAAAAACAGTGTGTGTGGGGGAATATGGCTTCTTCCTCTGTCGGACCCTGCATTGCAGCCCCTGGGCAATGAGGACCCACCATGATCGATTCCAAGACACGTGCTTCCATGCCTCCTGCCACTGAGGCAATGCCGCCGCTCGTGTGCCGCATGCACGCTGACAGACAGCGAGTGGCAGACCAGGACAGCAGATTCTGTCAAGGCTGGAAGAACTCCTCCCCCAAATTTTACATCTGCCCCATTTGTTACAGTTTTAATGTCGCCATGGTTTCCTTCCAACTAGGCCATGTGTTGCTTTGATCTGTCTCTTGCTAATATAGCTAGACATTTTAAAAAGTCAGCATTACATTACAATGGCTTTCAATTAAAGAAACCCCGAGCCTAGTTAAATGCTAGAAGCCAAGGTCCGAGCTCACTGAAATCATTTTAGAAGGCCCAGGATTGGCCCCTAGAAAAAGGCCTTTTCATGCTAATTTGGGGGCATAAAAAGCCCAACTTCTACCATCAACTCCTTCCCCTCCCCCACAAACTGGGAGAGGTGAGGGATATGAAGTCTGAGTGGCTCTGAAACAAAGGGCCTTCAGAGAGGAGCAGGTCCCAGCAAGGCTACAAAACCCTCAGTCCAGCATGGAAAGCCTTAAATAAATAAAGAGGCTCTTCCCAATTATTTCAGGGCTAGCTAACCCTTAATTCAAGAGAGGTATGCTGTTCCACCATTCCCCTGCAGGGGGCGTGCTGTTCCACCATTCCCCTGCAGGTGGACAGTGGATATTCCTGGGCAAGCAGCAATCCTGGGCGAGATCCATTTGGCTCGCCTGTGTCTAGCAAGAACAGATTGCTCACTAGTTTCTAGCTTGCCATTGAGAACCGGTCTCTGTTCTCCTGCTAGGATGGAGGCACCGGTCCTGCTCCACCCAAAATGACCTCAGGGGTTCACAAACACTACTGGGAAGGTTTGTTTAAAAACGTAAAAATCACCAAACACGGGGAAAGAAACTAGAGCGGCATGTGGCTTTCGGTTGGAGGAAGTGGTTAGGTACAGGGCTACGGGGCTGCCCCCTCTCCCACTTTTGGAGCTGGGCATCTGGACAGATGGGTAACCGGGTTCTTCCCACTCAAGGGGCTGGTCTACACTGGGGCGGGGGGGATCGATCTAAGATACGCAACTTCAGCTACGAGAATAGCGTAGCTGAAGTCGACGTATCGTAGATCGACTTACCTCCCGGCCTCACGGTGCGGGATCGATGGCCGCGACTCCCCCATCGACTCCGCTTCCGCCTCTCGCGCTGGTGGAGTTCCAGAGTTGACGGGGAGCGCGTTCGGGGATCGATTGCTACCTGCCAATCCGGTGGGTAGTGAAGATGTACCCAAAGTGTGTGTGTGGGGGGGGATGAGATCTGTGCTGGGATTTTGTAACCAACATACAGCCATCCCAGTCCCTCTGTCCGGATACCAGCGCCATAGCCTGGCAGGTTGTATCCTACAGTTTGAGCTGCCACCCTCCCTCCCATCCCTTCTTTACACCAACCCCCCTACATCATGACGGCAGAGACTGCTCGCTGCTCCCCCTTTGCTGACCGATCCCTTGCTGAAGCCTTTTGATCCTGATGGAAATCTTCCCCCCACCCCCCAATCTCCCACCATCATTCTCTGGTTTCAGGAAGAAGGGACGAGCTGTGCATTTCTTCTTCCTCCCGGAAGTAGGCGGGCTTTCCCTGAGAGCTGGGCGATTGCTGTGCTTTGAGGGGGCAGTTGGCAACCATGTGGGTGATGCTCTGGCAGAAGTGGCATTTCTTTGGCTGCGGCGGCAGCTTGCATTCTTTGGCATGATGGTCCAGCCCACCACAGTTGTAGCATCTAGGAAGAGGAAGGGGAGAGACGGAGATCCGGGGAGAGAAATCAGTGGGTCAGGGTATGGTCATTCCGACTGCCAGTGCTGCTTAAAGCTTTCCCAGTTGCCTCACCTTGTTACGCCCTGAGCATGAGCTGCAGCACATGGGACCCGCAGGTGGGGAGAACCAGCTGGTTTCCCAGCCCTGACTGGTGTCCCCGTGACTGCAGTAACGAATCTATGGAGACGTTGTGGTCATCAGACTGGGACAGAACTCACATCCTCCTGCTCCAAAAGTGGAGGAAAATCTCTATAGAGCCTGTGAGAGACAGCTGACTAGCTCTGATTCCATCCAGGAGAGTTGGGGGGGGGGTGTTTCCAAGTGATTGCCCGCCCGCAGAAAATGGCTAAGTCACCAGGGGTGGGGGCAGGGGGGGAGGAAACAGGGGTGCAGTTTGGGGGGATTGCCCCCCCAAGCAGAGATGGGGCATGGGGGCACACAGGGTTATGTGCTGCTGCCCCCCCCCCCATTTCTACAAGTGCTCACTGAAGCTGAACACTGCCTCCTGGGTCCTAGTGCCAGTCGTTCTCCCTTTCTGTGTGCTAGGAGCCTTCCTGTTTTCTGTGAAAGAGGGGGGTGGGGGAAATGAGGGAAGGGGAGGTGAGGGAGTGGGGAAGAGGCAGTGCAGAAGGAAGGGGGTATATAGGAGCGAGGGGACAGGGATGGAGAAGAAAAGAGGATGGGGAATTGCAGGAGGTAGGGGGAGCCTGGCATGCGGCGTCCCCTTGGCAGCAGCTGGGACTCCCCCATTAAGCAGGCCCATCAAACCCTCACCCTGACAAGCCCTACCCTCCTACACCTGGACCCCTTCAATGAGCCCTCCACACCCAGACCCAGGGCCGCCGAGAGCGGATTCGGGCCCCAGTGAAAAATTTTTTTGGGGCCCCCCAGCAAGGGCAGACCGGCTAAACAGGGCCAACGGCGGGGGGGGGGGGGGGAAGCCGGGCCCCGGGCCCTCTTCCGGACTGCCGGACCCCGGTAATTTGTACCGGCTTCCCCCCCTCTCGTCTGCCCTGCCCAGACCCCCATCCCACTGATCCCCAAGCAGGGGCACCTAGACCTCCACCCTATCAACCCCATTCCCCCAGAACCTGGAGCCCCCCGCACCCAGACCCCTTCTGCCGATATTGTCCACTAAAATTATAAAAAGATACTAATCAAATTCTCCCAAGCCTACTTTCAGTGTATTTTTCTGGTTTTTGTCCACATTTTCATTTTAAGTCCTGCATCTCTATGATCAAATTACCAAAGCCAAGAAAAAAAAATCAAAACAAAACAAAAACAAAAAAGGCCCCAAATGGATTTAAATCCCCTTGCAGAAGCCACTCATCAGAAATGGATGGCTGCAAACAGGCCGTGCTTTTCACAGCCTGTGAAATATACTTCAAAATACCACCAAGGGGCAGCACTTTCATGCAGCCGTGCTGATGCCTGCCTAGGATGTAAGGAATGTCCCTGAGGAACCCCCTTGCAAACTCGGGGTGGGAGGGGAAGGCTACACGGGGCTAACAAGAGCCTCGCCTCTGGGCTGCAAAGCTGCTGTGGGAGACTCTGCTCGGCTGTCTGGCCATTTCCTGAGCAGTCACCGATCTCACAACGCTGGGCTTTTACGAGAGAAAATTACCCCTTCCCTCCCCCAATTTGCTGTGTGGCTACAGCGCCATCCTGAACACACGCAAACAGAAAGGGAGCATTGGTCCATGCCATTCAGCCTTGGGTGTTTTTGACCTCTGGCCTTTCACTTCTGGTTTTCTGCCCTTTCCCCAGAAATCTGCATCTGACACTCATTAAAAGCTGAAGGAAGCATCTTTCAGGGGAAGGGCCACTGCCTCTCCTACCCCCAGGAGCCCTGTGGCAAGAACCCTCCTGTTCCCAGTGGCGCTGTGATATTCAGCCTCATGCCTTCCCAGCTGTGTCCCAAAGGCCCAGCAGCCAGATGGGGTCTCCCCAGCCCAGCGCCTTTTTATCAGCCCCTTTAATATCAGTAACGTCCAGCCCCACTAACACTTCAGTGTCTGTCCTGCAGAGCTCCCCCGCAGGGTCACAGCAGACACACATATGAGGTGTCTGTCCACTGGGGCCTTGTGTAGAAGCTACACTGGTGGTCTCCACTGGTTGCCACCGGTATAGAACCGGGGTTACCTTGGTGACCTCCTCAGAAGCAGAGTGGCAACGACCTGCCCTTCTCCGACAGGGAAATTTCCTTGCACAAGTGGATGCCTTTGGATCTTGGATAAACTCCAGAATCTTAGCCCGGGCCCCAAAGGAGGCAGAAGATTCTGGGGCATGTTTGGAAATGAAGAGGTGCCAAGTGACCGGGCACAGAACAAGTGTTTCAGAGGAAGGAATGATACAAACAGAGTGGATGGCAGATGGGTGGGGAGGGTGTTACCACATCAGAACATAGTCCACAAACCAGTCTTGACTATGTGTCTCCTCCCATCCTGGCCTCCCCCATGAAGCTCTCCCCCATATGGCTCAGGTCAGGTGCTAGGCTGATCACAAAGCCCTTGGAGATCAGGTGCTGCTGTCTGATCACCGTGCATCCCTTGCCCTGCTGCCCTTACCGGTCTCCTTTCGATCTGCGTTTCTGGAGGTTCTTCCCCTTTGGTCTCCTCTCGCTCCCAATGCAGAACACGCCCCCGGGGCCAGTCACTCGGATGGACTCCAAGCCTTTGGATGACTTCTTGAAGGTGAACTCGACTGCCTCGCCTTCTTTCAGGCTGCGGAATCCCTCCATGTGGAGCTTGCTCTAGGAGGCCAGAGAAAGGAACAAAGGTTAGACATTGCGAGAAGACCCAGTTTCCTGTGGCATGGCGAGAAAAGAACCACATTCCCCAGGTTGCAGTCTCACTGGAACAAGGGCGTTCTCTTTCCACTGTGGAGCTTGACAAAGGATGGACAGACAGACACAAGGATTCCCGAGTACTTACTTCCCCAGAGACACTTCTGGAAGATGCGCTGACCTGAAAGGGTTGCTTCATAGACCAGTGGCTCTCAACCTTTCCAGACTACTGTACCCCTTTCAGAGTCTGATTTGTCTTGTGTACGTTCAAGTTTCATCTCAATTAATAATTACTTGCTTTCAAAATCAGACATAAAAATACAGATGTGTCACAGCACATTATTACTGAAAAAAAATCACTGACTTTCTCATTTTTACCATATAATCATAAAATAAATTGATTAGAATATTAATATTGTACTTACATTTCAGTGTATAGTACATAGAGCACTATAAAGAAGTCATTGTCTGTATGAAATTTTAGCTTGTACTGACTTTCCTGGTGCTTTTTATGTAGCCTGTTGTAAAACTAGGCAAATATCTAGATGAGTTGATGTACCCCCTGGTTAAGAACCAGGGCTGTCAAGCAATTAAAAAAATTAATCGCGATTAATTGCGCTGTTAAACAATAACAGATTACCATTTATTTAAATATTTTTGGATGTTTTCTACATTTTCAAATATATTCATTTCAATTACAACACAGAATGCAAAGTGTACAGTGCTGGCTTTATATTTATTTTTGATTACAAATATTTGCTCTGTAAAAAACAAAAGAAATAGTATTTTTCAATTCACCTCATACAAGTACTGTAGTGCAATCTCTTTATTGTGAAAGTTGACCCTACAAATGTAGAATTATATACAAAAAAAAACCTGCATTCAAAAATAAAACAATGTAAAACTTTAGGGCCTACAAGTCCAATTAGTCCTACTTCTTGTTTAGCTAATCGCTGAGACAAACAAGTTTGTTTACATTTGCAGGAGATAATGCTGCCTGCTTCTTGTTCACAATGTCACCCGAAAGTGAGAACAGGCGTTCGCATGGCACTGTTGTAGCTGGTCTTGCAAGATATTTACATGTCAGATGCGCTAAAGGTTCATATGTCCATGGGCGGCAGGTATAATAGGCCAGGGGACGCTCTGCCTACCCCGGCATGGCCGCGGCCGCTGGACCTCTGGTTGCAGGGTTTGGCGGTGAAGTCTTTGCTTTATTATGCCCCATGCAGGTTCTGGGACGGCGGAGGAGGCATATCAAACCTGCCTGGGGCATATCAAAAAGTGTCTTCTACAGACGCTTTTCTCCTGGGCAGTGGGCTGGTTGGGTTTGGGGAGGGGAGGCGAGGCGAGGCATGGCTGTGGCCAGCCTTGGGCTCCAGGTGGAGGCAGGCTCAGCTCGGGACTTCGGCCGCGGCTCCTCTGGGTGGGGCAGGAAGGCTCGGGGCTTTGGCCAGCCTGGCTGGGGCTCCTCCAGACGGGGGGGGGGAGGGGAAGAGGGGGCGCTCCGGGCTGTGGCTGGCCCAGGGCCCCTCCGGGCAGGTGGAGGGGGGGGGTGCTCAGGGCAGGGGTGGGGGGCTTGTGGCTCTGGCTGCAGGGTGTGTGTGCGCAAGGGGTCTCGTGGCTCCGGCCATGGGGAGGGTGTGGGCGGAAGGGGCAGAGCTGGGGACTAACCTCCCCAGAATGGGGCTCCACCCGCTACCCATGCATATGTCCCTTGATGCTTCAACCACCATCCCAGAGGACATGCGTCCATGCTGATGACTGATTCTGCTCGATAACGATCCAAACCAGTGTGGACCGACGCATATTCATTTTCATCATCAGAGTCAGATGCCACCAGCAGGCTGATTTTATTTTTTGGTGGTTTGGGTTCTGTAGTTTCTGCATCAGAGTGTTGCTCTTTTAAGACTTCTGAAAGCATGCTCCACACCTCGTCCCTGTCAGATTTTGGAAGGCACTTTAGAGTCTTAAACCTTGGGTTGAGTGCTGTAGCTATCTTTAGAAATTTCACATGGGTATCTTCTTTGCGTTTTGTCAGATTTGCAGTGACAGTGTTCTTAAAATGAACAACATGTGCTGGGTTCTCATCTGAGACTGCTATCACATGAAATACATGGCAGAATGCGGGTAAAACAGAGCAGGAGACATACAATTCTCCCCCAAGGAGTTCAGTCACAAATTTAATTAACTAATGCATTATTTTTTTTAGCAAGTATTATCAGCATGGAAGCATGTCCTCAGGAACAATGGCCGAAGCATGAAGAGACATATGAATCTTTAGCGCATCTGGCATGTAAATATCTTGTGATGCCAGCTACAACAGTGCTATGCGAATGCCTATTCTCACTTTCAGGTGACATTGTAAATAAGAAGCAGGCAGCGGTATCTCCCGTAAATGTAAACAAACTTGTTTCTCTTAGCGATTGGCTGAACAAGAAGTAGGACTGAGTGGACTTGTAAGCTCTAAAGTTTTACATTATTTTGTTTTTGAATGCAGTTATGTAACAAAAAAAACATTTGTAAGTAGCACTTATGAAAGATTGCACTACAGTACTTGTATGAGGTGAATTGAAAAATACTCTTGCTTATCATTTTACAGTGCAAATATTTGTAATAAAAATAATATAAAGTGATCACTGTACACTTTGTATTCGGTGTTGCAATTGAAATTGATATATTTGAAAATGTAGAAAAACATCCAGAAACATTTAATAAATTTCAATTGTCATTCTATTGTTTAACAGTGCGATTAATCACAATTAATTTTTTGAGCTAATCGCCTGAGTTAATAGGGCTGTCGATTAATCGCAGTTAAGAACCACTGTCATAGACAACTAAGAACACACAGTTCATCAGGTGGTGAGTATTCACCCACGAAAGCTTATGCTCCAAAACGTCTGTTAGTCTATAAGGTGCCACAGGACTCTTGTCGCTTTTTACAGATCCAGACTAACGTGGCTACCCCTCTGATACTTAAGAACACAGTGTGTTGGATGGCTCCCCCTGCTGGCAGTCTCAACAGAGCAGGGAGGAGTCCATAGGTCACGTAGATTGAACAGCTCTTTTCCCCCCGGAGGAGGTCCCTTTAGGATCAGAACTGAGACACAGACGTCGTGACGGGAGACCGGCACTGCCGAGACTATACCTGTTCTTGGGTTTTAGTTTCCACAGCTCTCTGTTTAATAACCTGGAGCCTTTGATGAATGCAGATACACACAGAGCCACAGAGGATTTATCGGTTTGGTAGATACATAGCCAACAAAGCCAAGACGAGAGCGGAATTCAGATAGATTTGTTGCCAATACTAGTCAATCGTGCCATGAAAGTGATTATAGACCCCTTCCCCCAGACCCTTGCTTGATTTCACCTGCTGCTCTCCATTTGGGGAATTAAGGTGGCAATCCTGCAAGGTTCCCAGGGCCCCAGATGTCAGCTAGAATCATGGGTTTTCAGCAGCTTGCAGGATCAGCCCCTCCATTGTAAAACAGAGTCCTGCACTGAACTGCCCGATTGCAGGTTTCGAAGGGGTGTACTTGCTAATGGTTCCACGAGCAGTTTCTCAGTGGAATGGAGCAATAAAAGAAAACTTTCCCTGGGGCCGTGTGTGGCCGCACGCAGCCACAGTTTTCCCATATGACATGACAGGGATGATGCAAAAGGAATTTTATTTATGAATTCAGCTTGTCCCAGTTCTGCGATCCTTTTCATCCAAGGGTTTTACAGAAAGATGCTCCACTGGAATGAGATTGCTGGCCAGGAGCACAGCTGAACCCAAATTATATATGTCATTTTCACCACAGTTCTGTAGTCAGTTTAACAAGTAGCCCACAATAAATATACAACTGTTAGGGTGAGGATGGTCTATGCTAGTTGATAATCTCAGCCTGCTTTCTTCCTACTGAATGAGCAATCAGTCGGACAAGACTGGTTTCATTGTCAGCTCAGTGAAACCAAATTCAAGAATCTGATAAGAGACTTAATTTCAGCTGTTTGCGTAATGGTGAAGAAAACCATTAATGGTATGAAAATAATTCATCCTATTAGGTTTCATCCATTCTAGGAAAGCAAGATCATGAGGAGTTCTAGTGGTAGGAATTTAGGCATTTGTACTGCTTTCACTACTAACAATATCTGAGCTCCTTGGACAAGACTGACACCCTCAGCCATACACCACCACCCCCAGCTGGTCCATGCCAGAGGGGCCACCAGTTGATGCAAGGCTATTGATACCAGTCTGTATGGGCCAAGGAGATATTTACCCGCTCATATGGAAATGTCTGCTTTTGGGGAGGTGGAGGGGTGAGTAAAGAGTTAATTTGCAATTTGTTTGGGGGAAGTGGGGGGGTTAAAATAACGTTCCCAGCATTTTAGCAACTCCACCTATCCTGCAACAGCCCTGTGGCTAGCAATCCCCAGGTCCTGTTCAGGCAGTTCCCCTTTCCCTCCAGCAGCCTTGCTCTCAGCTCCCTGCCCATCTGGTCCTCACGCTGCTCTTTGGAATCAGGATTTTTTTTTTTTTTTTTTTTTTTTTTATGAATGGAACATTCCCACCATTCATGTGTTACTCAGTAACCCAGGTCATGTGATCTCCCACAGCCCATTCTTTACAGATTGTAGGAAAATGCCCCACATTTAGACTTAAACACACCCTAAGGGGAGAGAATTCACATCTTGCCCTCTCCCTATCCTCACAGGGAAACACGTCGCCCTCACAGCCATCGCCCCACTCTCTCGGCACATGATGGCAAGGACCTGAATATGGAAAAAATACTAAAATCAGGAAGAAGAGAGGTTTTTTTAGATAGATCTTTACTGCTATTCAGGCCAGGACGAGGGTGTTTGTGGGGGGCAATGAGAAAGGGAAAGTTTACGTTGGGGTGGGGTTTGGACAAAGCTGGAGGAAGGACCCTCCAAGTTCAAAGGAAAATTTACTCTTTTCCTCTGGGCTTTTTATCTCCCCAACCCCAGCCCTGCCACTCCTTCCCCAAGGCTTTTTCCCCATCTTGCCCGTTCTCCAGATCCCCCTGCCACTGCACCATTCCAGGGCTGACTCTGGGAAACCCTCATGGCAATAAACAAGGCCCTATACATGAACAGAGCCATCCTCAAGGCCACAGAAACAGGCTTTAGGAGGGGAAGAGAACCACTTGTGGCCTCAGACTGGCTCACCAGGACAGGAATTCACAGCAGCCTGTGTGTTGGGGCGAGGGGTTTGACAAGTGGGCGAGGTCCCCTTTAAATGGAACAAAGGTTTCTCGCCAGATCCAATTCATGGCATCACCATCTTAAAGGGGAGACCCAAGAAGCAGGGACCAGAGCTGCAAGCCACTCAGGTGACTTGTTACTCCAGGAAGGGGTGCACACCGTTTGCTGATCCTGGCCAGCATCTGTACACTTAATGCTTAGCTGGAAAAGGAAATTAACGTCCCTCCCTGGTGGCACCGAGCGAACCCCGAGTCAGCTTTCCCTGCAGCATAAAGAGGCTTCCAAGCTGCACTTGTACAGACCCAGAGTCCACAGTAAAGTAACAAATTCCCTCCCACGAACTTGGAACACTTTTTATATTGGGGAGCTGCGCCCCCCCTTATCCCTGTCCACACCCCCCGCTGTTCCCTAGAGCTGGGGCTGAAAGCAGGGCCATGGCTTGGGGTGAGGGAGAGGGGGAGGGAATGCAGCCAGGGGTAAGGGGGCTGAGGCTGGAGCCACAGCTGGGCCGGGCGCGGAGCCCCAGGCGTGGGGCCGGTGGTGGAGCCCCAGGAGTGGGGCCGGTGGCTGGGAGCGGAGCCTGCAGCCGGGATCCCGCGTGCGGGGCTGGCAGCTGGAGCCCTGCATAAAACCTGGGGGTGCTGCAGCACCCCCTGCAACCCTAGTTCCCACGCCTATGCGCCCAGCTCCTTCTGAGCGTACTGCTCACTGAGCCTGGCTCGGAAGACGTGTGACCCTCGCCTCATGGTGTCAGGATCTGGAGCGAGCGCCCGCTCTCACATTCCCTCCCTATGCTGCCAGCTCCAGGCTGCCAAGGAAGAAGAGTGCAGACTGCCATGGGCAGATTGTGCCTTGCCTTCATGGCAGGGCTAAAAGCAGCTCATTTAAGCCTGACAGGGTTTCACTTTTCTCCTGCCAGGCCACCCCACCCCCGCTTCTTAAAATGCCTCCTCACAAGGCACTGCCTTTCCCTTTGGATGAATAGGGAGCAGCTCCTCAGAGCAGAGACCCAAACAAGATGATGAATCAGCAAGACTTCCCTTCAGGGCATTCTTAGGGCCAAGAAGGTGCCCAGCGGGTAACCCGCCAGTCCCAGCAATCATTCACGTTCCCTGCCTGTGCAGTGGGCATCTCACAGAGAATTACCTCCACAAGGTTAAAGATCATTCTCGATTCCACCCAGACTCCAATTAGGGCAATTGCATCCTGCCTCCCTAAATTCCCCTTGAAGCATCATTGAGGAAATGATGCCCTTTACTTCCTGCCCCAAAATGCGTGGTGCCGCTGTTGAACAGATGCTGGGTTTCACTCGAGAAGTGGATGCGTTTCAGTAATAGGTGAAGGGAACCTTTGCCTATCAGGACCCTTTGAGATGAAAGCTGATGCAAATGCAAGATCTTTATCATTAGATGTTTATATGAACAGGAGCAGCAGCTGTGTTTACACTGGCAAAGAGGAAAATCCTCAGGACTCTGAATCTTCATGCTTCCGGGCAGAAACTGATCGACAGCTGGGTCAGGAAGGAACTTCACTACACAGCGAGTTGCATTGTTTATTTGTGTGAGTTGCCCTGTTCTTTGGATCCCTTCCACCCGAAGGCATCAAAGTCGATCATAATTATCAATTTTGGCCTCATAGCGCCCTTTGGAGCTGGGTTTTATCCCCTTTTTACGGGTGGGGAAACCGAGGCAGAGAGGCAAAGTAACTCGCACAAGGCTATACAGCAAGGACTGGCAGAGCTGGGAACCCAGGTTTCCCCACAACTTGCTGATCCTTCAGCTAGACCTTTAGAAAACCAGCTGCTCTGGCTCCATCGCTCGTCTTATAATGAGGGCTTGTCTCTGTGTCCTTGGGCACAATGTCTTTCCTCTGCCATGTTGCGCTGGGCACTGCCCTCCATGTCCCAGAGATGGCTGCATTTCACCAGCCCTGCCTGGGCACAGAACCAGGAGGAAGAGCCACCCAAAACATGACATAGCCCTGTTTATTTTCCAGGAGAGCTACAGATAAACCACAAACCCCCAACAAAAGGCGAAGGAAACCCCCTCTCCCTGGGGAGGGGAAAGAAACAACAGGGCAGGCGGGCACGGACTCACCCCCTTCCCCGCTTGGGCCTTTTGAAGTGAGCTGCTGAGAGGCTGGTGGTCCTCAGAGCATCCTCCCCTCCCCCCTTCCCAAAACACACACATTGTTCAAATTCCTCTGTTATCAGATAGGTAATCAAAGTGAAGCCCATTGAGTTAGCTGCATACCTCCTGCATCTGAAAGGAAGGGGCCCAAAGCCCCCTCCTCCTCTTCTCAGCCTGCCCCACACCACACACAAAGCAGGAACATTCCCAGGCCTCGTCCACTCCCCCCCCCACCCAAAAAAAAAAAGGGTGGGGGGGAGGAGTAGGAGCCTAGAGAGATACTGGAAGGGGGGAGGGGACGGGCTCTGCTTTTAGTCACCAAGGCTGGACCCAGAGAACAAAGAGCTGTCCCTGTCCACTGCTCCCGCTGGTCAAATTCCAGGAGTTCCAGGGTCTCCATGGGGGGAGGGAAGCTGAAGTGGACACTGAGAATCCGCAGGCGAAAGGCAGAGCTCTGTGTGTGTGTGCGAGCGTGAGCGTGTGTGCGAGCGTGAGCGAACGTCCGCTTGAGACCATGATCCCTTCCACTTCCTCTCAAATAGCCCCATATTCACTGCTCTCTCCTCCCCGCCAGCCCCCTACCCCTGTCTGCCCCCCCTCGCCCCACCACATACACAGCCCAGCCAGGAACAATTTCATGTTCATAGATGATGCACTCGCTGGAACACTGGGCCTATGCTATGAACCAGGATTGTTCAGACAACTCTCTGCTCTCCCGGTTTCCCCAGCAGAGCCCCAGAGCCACAGCTGACAGACCCTACCCTTCCTCCCCGTACCCCTTTCCTGGGTCCTTTGGCAAACGGGTCACTAGGCAAATAAGGAACCCAAACAACACTGCTGCAGTACATCTTGCCAACAGTTTCTCACCAAGATGCCTGGGCTAAGATTTCCTCTCCTACCCGCGATGTGCTCTGTTCTTTTTATTGGCCTGGTGTCTTCAGAAGGTCAGATAGGAATAAGAGAAGTAATGGGGCTCTCCCAAACTCCGCCCACTCGTGAGGTCAAAATGAGAGGTCACGCTCAGATTGTGCAGTCTCCCTGCGAGCAATAGGGGAATACCCCAATTTCACAGTACGCTTCACTCCGGAGTCAAATAGGGAAGGTTGACATTTAAAGAATCATTGTTACACTTCAGAGTCAACATGCAATGCAGTTAATAGGGGCAGCGGCTAACGCGGCTCAGAGCTCTTCTTCCAGGTTCTCTGAAGACTCAGGTAGAAGTCACTGCATTACTTTCCCAAACCCCCATAAAGGTTAGAAAATTGGGGGTGGGGTGCTGTTTGTAATGACCACCAGGATTCAAGGGTTCAAGACACAGCTACCGGGACAGGGTATCAGCACACTGACCTGGTGCAACTGGCCCAATCCAAGTCCTTGGTGCCTTCAGCAATATTGACTACTCTCCTCCTGGCTCTCCCTTCCTAGCTGACAGCATTCTCAGAGCGGCCTTTGCCCCCCTCCTCCCTTATCTGTTGGGGTCCTTTAAGCTTCTCTCCTCAGACTCCTCCCTCATCTGCTCCCACAATTTCAGCCATCACCTCAGTGCAGATAATTCCCAGATCTAGCTGACCTCCTCCCCCATCCAACTCCTTGCTAAGACATAGCTCTACCTAGGCATCTGCTGCACTCACCCCCCATGGGATCGGAGAACCTTCCTGGGCAAGGTCACCGACATTTGGCCTTTCCTCACTATCCCACCCATCACGTAGCCAATAACCTTCTTCCCCTCCCCCCGCCCACTTTCCCCTTAGCATCAAGTTCAAGCACTTTATCCTTATCTCTATATTTCCCCCCTCCCCTTACATCTGTCCTCATCCTCCCTCCTCTTGCTCCTCAAACACCTCCCAATCCCCTCCCTGTGCCTCCAGTTCTTGTCCACCCAGGACCTGCCCTCTCCCCCTTAACATGCCAGGAAACGGATTCTCCTTGTAATCACGGCACACGCTCCCTTTCCTGAGCAACATGAGAGGCCAGGCCAAGAGGACCTCGTGCTCTGCAGGAGAGAGGACGTGTCCTACTCATGTTTTGTAGAGTGCCGAGGACCGTTTCAGTGTTATACAAGTTAATAATTTCAACAGCTGACACGAAGTCATTTTAAAGTCCTTCTCTTTTGGGAAGGAATTTCTACAGGTCCTGCTCATGTTGACAACTAAGACGTTCTGGTTGGCTGAACACCCATCCCTGCTTTTCCTCCCCAACACCAGGGAGTTCCCTGTCCCTGAAGTTTCCTCACCTCCAAATGCCACCATCACCATTCTTCCAAGGAGAGTTGAACTCTACTGGGAGGGAGGCCCTGCTACATGTTGACAGACACTCCACTCTGTGTAACTTCCAGTGTGGGAAGAAGATCACACCCAGGTTTCCCACCATGGCAGAGCGAGAAACAGAATTACCCAACAACAACTGCTTTAAAATAACAGTTCAGAGTCATGGTAGAATCACTCTTAAGGATGAGAAGAGGGAGCATCAGTGGAAGAGAACATTGTCCTGCTGCTCCACGAAGCATTGAGGTTCTCATCCAAGGAGGAGACAGTTTATCCTGTGACAATCCTCCATCACAGTATTCACTGATTCACTCAGTGAGTTGCATACAGATTATGGGAGGGAAAGTCACTCACTTGGCCACTGCGGAAGGCTGAATTCTGATGGAACCTGTTTGGAGAGCCTGCCAGAGAAAGATAGCCACCTGAGTGCAGCTTAGAGTCTCAAAGAACATGCTGCACTCACACAGTACAAAGCACATCTTTACAGAGAGAAAATGTTTGCACTAATTCATAGCCGCCTAGAACAGCAGCAGGATGCTATCCTTAGGCCATGTCTACTTGTAACTTCAGGATGCAGCAGGGATAGAAATCAAATCCTCGTGCTCCAAAAGCACAGGCCACTGCCACTTGAGCTAAAAGGAGAATCTCCATTAACTATTAGCTGTGCAGGGCCTATGCCACACACAACTGATCAGCTCTGAGTCCATCCAGAAGGAATCAGCAGCGTGTGCAGCTTGTTACAATACACAGAGTGAGAGCCTAAGAGGCACAGGCAAGCGAAGACGGGAGTTTCAGGGGAGCCAGAGACACTCAGCGAGGCTGTTCTACCCAGCAGGAGCATCTCCTCCAGGAGGGTGGGACTGCATGGAGGAGTGGTCAGTGCTAGGATGAACAGGGAAGGGAAGGCAAAGAGGGCCATGAGGCCATCAGGAGAAAAGGCCACTTCAGGTTTAAAAAGCCAAAAATGGCAAATTTTGAAGTGGATCCTGAAATGAACAGGGAATCAGTGCAACTATGTGGCTAGCAAAGGGTTTAATAGTCCTCCCAACCCTCTGATTGGCATCACGGTGTTATACAAAGATGTACCATGGGATTTAAACTGATATTTTAACACAGGGATTAAGGGGCTCAGTCAACTCTCCCGCCAAAACCCCCAGCTGCATGGGAAGTCTGAGCGTTCCCTTACTATTGGATGCGTTGGCTGGTGATCAAGAGCCCTCAACTCACAGAAGCACTTCCTATTATACTGCATTAGCACCCAGCGATGGGCCAGGGCCCCGTGGCGCTCGGTGCTGTACAAACACAAAACAAAAAAGACCGCCCCTGCCCTGAAGAGTTCACAGTCTAATCTACAAAAGCAGCTCTCTGCTCACTGTTGATTCCCTACTGGCCGCTAAGGAGAAGTCATTTCCCCTCTATTAAAACCAAGGTGCTTTCTTCATTTAAAAAACAAAACAAAAAAAAATTTTTAAATTACTTTATAGAGTCCCGCTGCAGTGGAAACAAACAGCAGCCTGTGCTTCTATTGCTTCTTTGGCTGGAGGATCTCAGAGCACCTTACAAACACTAATCCTCACAGCATCCCTGAGAGGCAAGATTTGTTCCCACTTCACAAATGAGGTGCAGAGAGGGTAAGTGACTTGCCCCAGACTGCAGAGCATGGCAGTGGAAGAGGTGGCAATTTGTCTCAGAAGTCCAGTCCTGGGCTCTAATCCAACCATTTATTATCAATTGACATGCATTCAAGAGGTGCCTTTTAATGCTAGAGGGTCATCTTTGTTCACAGCCTTACAACAGTACAGTCATCCCCCAAGGGCATGGAGTCAACTCGACACAAGGAGACATTCTTGGGAGCACAGTGCTGAGAACCTTTCAGCTAATCAAGACATCATTAGCCCGGCCATGTGGGGGCCTCCAGCAAAGAAGTCAATTGCACAACTTATCTACACAAGAAAATTGCATCAGTTCAATTTACGATTGGTTAAACCCGTGCAAAACCCGTTCTAGACACTTGGGCCACATCTATATGTACAGCGCTGCACAGTGGTGAAGATGCTCTGTGCCAACGGGAGAGCATCATAAAACCACCTCCGCCAGCCGCACAAGCTATGTTGGCGGGAGAAGCTCTCCTCCTGAGATAGTGCTGTGCACATGAGCGCTTCTGTCGGTGTAACTTATCAGGGGGTAGCTATGTTAGTCTGTATCCACAAAAACAACAAGGAGTCCGGCGGCACCTTAAAGACTAACAGATTTATTTGGGCATAAGCTTTTGTGGGTAAAAACCCCGCTTCTTCAGATGCAAGAAGAAGAAGAGGGTTTTTTACCCACAAAGGCTTATGCCCAAATAAATCTGTTAGTCTTTAAGGTGCCACCAGACTCCTTGTTGTTTTAGTGTAACTTATGTCGCTCGGGTGGTGGGTGTGGTGGTGAGCAACGTACGTTCTGCCGACATTGGCTGTAGTGTAAACATAGCCAACGTTAAGGGTGGCTCATGAAATCAATTGAAGCTAAATTGAGATAAGCCTCTGCACCTTCACAAGACTTTGCGTAGATTGAGTACATCGCTTTAAGAAACACCCTTTAGTTAAAGCAGAGCAAGGGCTGGTCCACACTGGGGCGGGGGACCGATCTAGGAAACGCAACTTCAGCTACGAGAATAGCGTTGCTGAAGTCGACGTTTCCTAGATCGAACTAAGTTTACTTACTGCGGGTCCACGCGGCGCAGGCAAGCTCCCCCGTCGACAGCGCTTCCTCCTCTCGGCGAGCAGGAGTTCTGCAGTTGACGGGGGAGCGCTTCTGGGATCGATTTATCGCGTCCAGATGAGATGCGATAAATCGATCCCAGAAGATCGATCTCTACCCGCCAAATCAGGCGGGTAGTGTGGACTTAGCCCAAGTCTGCAGACAAGGCCAAACTCTTCCACCTACCATGACACTGAAGAGGTGCAAGCGCATAACTCCAATGAGGAAAAATAGTTTTTTCTCGTTTCATTGCTTTTCAACATAGGAGACACAATCCCTTTGGTCATAGCGCCAGGACATAAGGGTGCATCTTAGCTGAGGCCAATGGCAGAACTCCCACTGTGCTTCCACTCCCATTGAATTCAGGCTTCCTGGAGCTGGGATGTGCCTTTTTATCCATAGAGCATTATGCGTTATTTATACCCACCTAAAGCAGTGGGGAGAATACAAAATCCCAGACCTTGCACTGCTCAGGAACGCCCCCCTCCTTCTCTCCTACCCTAGAACATCCCAAACCTTCCCTCCCCACTACCCGAATCAAGCTCTTCAGAATTCTCCTGCCTACATCGCTCTACAGGGTTTGCAGGGATTCACACGCCCAACATTCACCCACCCCCTGAACAGTCTTTGCTGGCCTGGCCACTTCTCAGCCCATCTCCCCCCTGCAATGAACACCCACAGGACTGTCCAGCACCCAGGCTGCTCAGCTAAGCATAGCTCTATTAGCCAAGCATTCTCACACCATGCTACGCATCCAAGAAAAAGGTGAGGCCTTGGGAATAAAGGAGTCCATGCCCTCAGGGGATGAAAGCTGCCTCCTGGCTGGTACAGCTATAAGCAAAGAAGCTTCTAATACGGCAAGGCAGGCATATATTAAACCATCTGTCAATCAGAGCATAGGACTGGGAATCAGCCAGTTGGGCTCTGTTCTTGGCTTTCCACTGACTTGCCGCACGACACGGGGCCCTCAGTTTACCGACTGAAGATAATCCTTCCCTATTTCACGTGGAAGGGCTGACAGGCTTCGGATTAAATGGGCCTGTATAAATCCAGATTATAGATACAATAATCAACCGCTTAAAATCCTTAAATAAAAAAAATTAAATATGGAGCAAGCGAGAGCGTGCGCATGTGTGCAAAGCAGGGCTCTTTATCTAGCATAGGTATGTCTAAGGTTACATGAGAGTTTATGGCATGCAATTTTTTGATGCCATTTTGCTCCCGCCCCATTGGAAAATGCCAATTTCAGAACCTGGCCCACGGGAGAGGTTGGTTTCGGTGATTTTTTTCAACTCAAAAAAAGATTTTGGAAAAAAGAACAGAAATTGTCAAAATGTTTTGCTTCGCCATTGTCAGAACAAAAAAAATTCCAGTTTTCTGGTTCAAAAGAACTTTTCATTTCAAAATAAGCAAATTATAGTAAAAAAAAAAAAAAAAAAATCAAAATGTGAACAAAACATTTTTATTGACCCAACCTGAAGGATTTCCCCCCCTAGATTTTCGGTTGGTGACAGTTTGCAATTGACTCTTTGGCCCCATTCAGGGCACAAAAATTTTTGGAATCTTGAAAGTTTTCACGTAACAAGAAAAGTCCTTCCCCACCCACAACTCTACATCAGCCTCGTCTTCCTTCTGTCCCCCACCACCACTGGTAGTTACGTTCTGTCCAAATTTCTATCACAAACTCTGCAGGGACCCGTTCTTATTTGTCTATCAAGGGCCAAGCACACTTACAGCGCTCTGTACACAGTGCCAATCATTTACTGAACGCTCTTATGGGGATGGGAGGGAGAGAAACGAGTAGAGAACCTCTTGATGTAGCCCCTCTGATCAATGGCCTCGGAACCCAGCTAAGCTACAGAACCAAGACAGCTTTGGTAAGCTCCACCGGCTTGGCCAGAATCCCAGAGCCCAGTCTCAGCCCTCCTTATTCCTTCTAAAACAGGGTTCCAGAATCAGTGTAGACTGGGTCCCACCACTGCCTCTGAGCCCCAGCTTAGAGCACAATGATATGAGCTAGAGGCAGCATGCACAGTCCTGCAGATGGAGGCGGAAGGGGAGCTGCACTCAGGGCAAATACAGCTCAGTCTTGGCAGGCTCCCACGGGAGCTTTTCAACGGCTCCCCCCCAGCCAGGAACCCTGTGGGCGAGCAGATTTGACGCAGGGGATCTGTAAATTGTCAGCGGGGTCTTGGATTACCCAATCCCATTCCCACCCACCCTGCAGGGAGGAGAGAGAAATATGAAGAGACCTAAGAGAGGAAGGAGGCTTTTATAAGAATTGTGCCAGTTGTGAGCCCTAAATGCCTTCCCATCTCCTGCTGCTCAATCACTGGGGTAAGGAACAGAGACAAGTGAGGGACAGCGCTCCAGCTCTTGTGGACAGCCAAGATTCCTACCTACCTCTCCCCATTTCTTACAAGACACCCAAACCCTGGTTGGGGGCAGGGAGGGGAGGCAGAAAGACCCTTCAATCTGGGGGTGAGGCAGGGCCATTTCCCCTACGCAGCCCTGGTTCATGCTCGAGGGAAATGTACACAAAAGCTGTGTCAGATCAGGGTTCAGGCTGGTTTGGAACAGCCTGGCCCTGCCTATGCTGGTGCCCAGACTGTACCAAGACCGGCTCAGGGAGGGAGGCTGTGCTTGTATGGCAATCTGAAGAGGAGATGGGCTCAGACTAATGATCCAGATCTAGAAACCCAGCCTCCTCCCATGCTTAAAGTTCAGATCAAAGTCCCCACTTTGCAACTGGCCCTTGGGCTCAGCCTAGGACAGCGGATAAATGATGATAAATACCAGAAATGGCTTTCAGACACAGCCCCCTCTCTAGTGTCAGCAGCAACTAAGGATGCAGCCGATTTTCTGACAAGGACATTCAGAAAGCCACAGGAGAGACCTGCGGGGCCACAGCCGGCCCAGCTTCATCACTCAGTGCGGGATTGTTCCCTGGTGGGGGGAAAATGGCAGCCCAAGCCCGCTCGAGTCAGAGCAGCACAGCCCCTCGAAAGATCGCCTTCTTGTGACGCCTGGGCACACACCACATTCTTGATCTCAGAACCAGAAGGTAGCGCCTCCTTTCCTCGAACGTGTTCATCACCTGGCTTGGGGTGGGTAAACTGAAGAGGGGCTTGTTTCTTTACCACATCCCCTGTTGTAACTTATGCCACTTATCCAGTGGTTCTCAAACTTTTCTACTGGTGACCCCTTTCACAGAGCAAGCCTCGGAGTGTGATTCCCCTTATAAATTAAAAACACATTCTAATATAGTGAACACCATTATTAAGAGCTGGAGGCATAGTGGGGTTTAGGGTGGAGGCTGCCAGCTCGCGACCCCCCCCCCGTAATAACCTCGTGACCCTCTGAGGGGTCCTGACCCCCGGTTTGAGAACCCCTGCACTTATCACATATTTGTGGAGTTCATGCTTTGCACCAAGAGCGTGCCCGGGTGCCCCTCCACTGCAATAAAACATCTGGCCCACGTCAGCTGACTCAGGCTCACGAGGCTCGGGCTGCTGGGCTATAAAATTGCAGCTTAGACGTTCAGGCTCGGGCTGGAGCCCAGGCTCTGGGACCCTCCCCCAGCATCGTGAGCCCGAACGTCTATACTGCAGTTGTACAGCCCTGCAGCCTGCGTCAGCTGACACGGGTCAGCTGTGGGTGTTTTACTGCAGCACAGACCTACCCTGTGAGTCCAGATCAACTCGCACAGGTTTGTTCGTTTTAGGATTAGTCACCTCAACGGTGGGCTATGAAATTTGCACTGCTTGGGCTAGCAGGACAGTGACAGCAGCCCACGCTGATCTGACTCAGTGTTGCCAGTTTTAGCTCAAGTCTTGTGAAATGTGTGTTTTTCTTAAAGCTCCAGCTCCTGGAGTCAGGAGATTACGTGACAATTTCAAATTTAATTTATGTCAGGTAAGTTTCCCACCCTCCTGGCTGTGGAGAAACATTTGAAAACGTGAGCCCTACAGGCTGAAGAAACAGAAGGCAAATAAAAAGCACCCCAAATATATTTTAAAAATCATGACTATTTGGGGATCTGACTCATAAATTTCTGTGGGGCCGGTGGTAGGATTAACCCTTTAACATAGCATAGGCTACATAGCACAACTGGTACCACCACTGACAGATGTGCTTGTGTGCATATAGAACCAAGTTACAGTCACACTAGGAAGAAAACAAGCAATGTTAACCACAGTCTGCCTAGCCTAGATCAAACCTGTGTGTAAGATCAAACCATTCAACGCAACACACTTGTATTTTCAGCCCCAGCACTCGGTACTGAAATGTTGCCACCGATTCTCTTCCATGGCTAAGGAATGATTTGGGTGTTTTCCTGCTACCCAAGTCAGTTTGTCAACCAGACTAATTGATTAGGGTATGGATCATAGAATATCAGGGTTGGAAGGGACCTCAGGAGGTATCTAGTCCAACCCCCTGCTCAAAGCAGGACCAATCCCCAACTAAATCATCCCAGCCAGGGCTTTGTCAAGCCTGACCTTAAAAACCTCTAAGGAAGGAGATTCCACCACCTCCCTAGGTAACCCATTCCAGTGCTTCACCACCTTCCTAGTGAAAAAGTTTCTCCTAATATCCAATCTAAACCTCCCCCACTGCAGCTTGAGACCATTAGTCCTTGTTCTGTCATCTGGTACCACTGAGAGTACCACAGTCTAGATCCATCTTCTTTGGAACCCCCTTTCAGGTAGTTAAAAGCAGCTATCAAATCCCCCCTCATTCTTCTCTTCTGCAGACTAAACAATCCGTTTGATCTGTTGGTTAGAAGTGGGAGGAGAGAAAACTTTGCATCCAGGAGCTGGGTCTTGCTGGCAATGACACTTGTAGAAAAAGGTTTGAATTTGCATGCATGCAGATGGAGGGATCATTTATGTGAATAGGATTTTTAACGTCTCCCCTGAATCACTTGGAAAATTTTCCATTGCCTGAGGGAATATAGAGTTAGAGCAGTGGCTCTCAAACTTTTTTACTGGTGATCCCTTCCACACAGCAAGCCTCTGAGTGTGACCCCCCCTTATAAATATATAAAAAAGTGTTTTTTTAATTTAACACCATTATAAATGCTGGATGCAAAGCAGGGTTTGGGGTGGACGTTGACAGCTCGCGACCCCCCATGTAATAACCTTGTGACCCCCTGTGGGGTCCTGACCCCCAGTTTGAGAACCCCTGAGCTAGAGAGAGAGAGAGAGAGAGAAGTGGCTTCTTTCTAAGGGCTTGTCTACACACAGACTCAGACAGAAATAAGTACAACACCACTTTCAGTTCACATCTTTAGCTATTTTGGTGCACGTTGTGTGTCAAACACTTTTATTTTGGAGTAAGCACCTTATTCTGAGTAATCCAAGGGCTTGTCCGAATGGGGAAATTGACCAGAATACGGGTCCACATGGGGAATTTTTCCAGAATAGCTACAATATTTAAATTCACATCTTTCCTTATTCCAAAATAGCTTCCCCATATGGACAAGCCCTACACCGATTTTTTTTTATTTTTAACTGATTGAAGTTAAATGAAGATAGGGCGGCTTTGTTTCGAAAGAAGAACGTCCACACAAATACAGTTATGTTGGTGTGTGTTACCACCGATCGACTTATTCCTGTTCCAGTTTGGGTGCCGACCTGGCTGACTTTTAAGGCAGGGTTTGGGAGTGTGTTAATAATAATGGAGGCATTAGCATAGGGCAGGGGTTCTCAAACTGTGGGTCAGGACCCCGTTTTTATGGGATTGCCAAGGCTGGCTTAGAATTGTTGGGGCCCAGGTCCAAAGCCCGAGTCTCGTTGCCGAAACCCTTGGGTTTCAGCCCTGGGCAGTGGGGCTCAGGTCACAGGCCCCCGGCTGGGGCTGAAGCCCTTGGGATTGCCCTCCCACCAGGGATGGTGGGGCTCGGGTTTTGGTCCCTCCCCATGGGGTGGCAGGGCTCAGGCTTCAGTCCCCACTCCTGGGGTGGTGCTGTAAGTTTTGTTGTCAGAACAGGATCACGGTGCAATGAAGTTTGAGAATCCCTGACCTAGGGGGACCTGGACTTTATGACCCAAGAAGTCCATTCCAGATCTCAAACACATCCAGACTTTTCTAGGTTTGATTTGAGCCTTGCTCTTAAAAAAAAAAAAAAAAGGCGTGAAGAGATTCCATTTGCTTGGAGTCATTTTATCTTGGAGAACATTTAAGGGCGTTTTCTCTCCCCCACTCCCTGGGGGTTTGAGAGTTTGTGGTGGGGGAAGGGAGATGCCTCTAGTGATCAATTTAAAATTGAGACAGAGACAGGAGCTCAGAGCTCTTTTAGAAATGGGACAAGTCTGCTCTTTTTGGATAGTAAATATCAGACGCTGTATTTCACTGGATCCAGACTGGAGCCCAGGCACTGAATCACACAACACGCTGCCTTATTAATCCCAGCAATACTTTACAAACAAAATAGAGAGGTACAAAGGTGCATTTTCCCATTCAGAATAGCTTGGATATCAGCAGATTCCCTTACAAGGACTCCAAAGCTAATTTGGCACATTGCAGGATCAGCCTCCAAGATGCCAGCAAACACCTAGTTCACTCCCTTGTCGAGTCCCATTGTGCTCAGTGGCAATCTCTACACCCCATAATTCCCAGTGGATGCAGCTCCACCAGCGGCAGACAAAGTTCGGACAATCACATCACTGCATTCTCTTAACCCTGCTCCGGTTGAGAACCACTGCCCCAAATGTTCACGGAAGGGGAACACAAAAGGGTCACAACACAGCCAAATGGAAATTCACTTCAGAATTCAAATGCCTATTTGGGAATCATTTCTCCCTATTCGCAAGCTAGAACCAGGAGTTAAGATCACAAGCTGTTCTTTACCAGTCGCTAGACATTAGCAATTTCCAGATCTTTTTTAAGCACCGGGAGACTGTAGAGTCAGTAGCTGGGGCCAACAAAACACAAAATCAGCTGTTGAAAAATCGGTCTTGTTCAGATGCCCCTTGTTAATTCTGGGCGTGATCCCTGCCAGGTTATTTACCCTGAATAGTGTAGGTGTGGGCAAAATACAGCCCGCGGGCTGGATCCGGCCCATCTAACATTTCTGTCCCGCCTGCCAGGTTCTTTGGCTGCCCCCTTGCAATCTCTGGGCCGCTAAAAGTCCCGTGGTGCAGCGGGGTGCTCAGGCTGCCTGCCTGCCATGGCCCCCGTCGCTCTCGGAAGTGGCCGGCTGCTGCTGGCATGTCTCTGTGCGCCCCTGGTGAGGGGGTGCGTGGGGGGGTAGGGGTTTTTTCAATCCCTTGCTCTTCCAAGGCTCCCTGTGGGACCATGAGTGAGTCAATTTCTGTGCCTCATTCTCCCCCCCATCTGTAAAATGGGAATAATATTCCTGTGTCTCACTGGTCTATTTCGTGCCTGGCATAATGGGGCTCTGATCTCAGCTGCAGCTTTTAGGCGCTATTGTAATACAAAAGATCTGAGCCTCACCTACACTACAGCTTCCACTAGCAGAGCTGTATCTATTGGGAATTACAAGGCTAATAGGACTACTCACTGAAGTAAAGTTACTCAGGTGTGTAAGAGCTTGCATGGTCACTGGCTTCAGACTCATGGAAAGTTAAGCACAGAGTAGCTGCAGGCTGGGCTTTATGTGAAATGTAGGGCCCCCCAGATCAGGGCCCCAATGTGCTAGGCGGTTCCTGCTCTGGGACTGGTTTTACTATTGGACCAACCTGGTGGCTTGCTAGAAAGAATGGAGGTTTTCCAAGCCAGCAGTGAAGAATATCTGCATACTGGGTAAGGGACCGTGCACATTACAACAGGAGCAACTTGCGCCTGCCATGACTGGAGGCAGCAGGTTCTAACACAGATGTGATTGTGAGAATGGCTGGGACAGCATATTCCACAACTGGGTCAGGAAACGATGCTCCAATCAAAGCGTAATAGAGCGGCGCGCTTCTGTCCGATTCAGAGCAAGAATGGGCAATACCATGGTAAAGACACCTGAACCCTGTCTACACTACAAGTGCTATTAGTGGACCACTACAGGCCTCAGTTTTCCTGCTACAGATCCACCCATCTACACCAAGGGTTATCAGGTCTGTTGCACTTCCACTGGGGGTACCAATGGTGGAAGTGCTAGAGCAGACAGGACTCAGACATTTGTATCACTGTGCTGTCTAGGAACGCATGGAGTAAGAGTATCAGAGGGGTAGCCGTGTTAGTCTGGATCTGTAAAAAGTGACAAAGAGTCCTGTGGCACCTTATAGACTAACAGAGTAAGAGTAGATGACATGATTGTACAAGACACAGCAGCTGGTCTACACCAGTGCTCCCATTGCTAGCACCGAGGAGCTCCTCTTGTGCAACGTTTTCATCAAAACCCTGACGTTAGACCCTGCCGGTGTCTATAGCACTACAACTGTCCACAAGTAACACCAGCTGTAATTTAGAACAAAGACCAAAAAAGAAGGCAGATCTATTTGTTCAGTCTGAATAGCGTAAACTGCTCCTGTGTTGGTCTTGTGGTAAAGGCGCTGGGCTGGAACTCTGAGCTGACAGCTCAGCCTTGGTCTCCTGTCATGGACTTCCCCTGTGATCGCGGTCAATCTTGCTGAGCCTCAATTCCCCCATCTGTAAAATGGGGATAACAGAGCTACCTTTCTCCCGCCATTTATCTGTCTTGTCTGTATAGACTGCAAGCTCTCTGGGGCAGGGAGTGTCTCTTTCTACGTGTCTGTACAGTGCCTCGCACAAATGGACCCCAGGATCAGCAAGGGTCTCCAGATGCTACCATACCATACAGTTCTTTTTCAATTAATAAATACTTTGCCCTCCTGTGGCACATCTTACACAGATCCTCAATGCTCTCAGAGAGCGAGAAATTGGCAGAATGAAAAATGGAACCCAGGAGTCACGACTCGCAGTTCCCCATTGCTCTAATTATTAGACAACACTGCCTCCTTTCCAAAGGACGTGCCTGTCTAACCCATGATCTGAACTGCAGGGAAAAACTGCCATTCCTGGAACCATAGGAATGGGATTCAGATGCCCGCATGATACAGTATCACAAGTTCTCTGGAGGTTTAAAAATAAATAAACAGCCTAAGTGCTATCCTTATTAGATAGCAAGAACCAAAGTCTATTTAAATTCTTATCACTTGAGTTTCTCTGGATACGCCTTAGCATTCCCCTTTGATAAACATGCTGAGAGGTTCTTCCACTTCATTGTAGCTTCTCAACACTCGTGTAACCTTGACCAACGGGCTTTCATTTTTCCACAGTAACGCTGCTAATCCAATGCATGTATTTTCCACTCTTCCCACAACAGCAGTATTCAGGGGAGGGACTATTTTCCCCAGAAGTGGAAGAACATCATTGGCACAAAGCTGCGATAAATCCAGCACTGATAACAATAGGCCCTGTGTTTAAGGGCCTGAACTGGTTCCCATAGTAAGTTCTTTGGGTGGGGACCACATCTTCATGTGTATACGGTGCCCAGTACAACGGGCCCAGGATCCTGGCTGGGCCTCTGCACTCTACTGTAATACCAGCATTAAATAAATCAGTCTGAGTTTCGCTATTGATTTTTCAGGACATGATCCTGCTCCCATCCAAGGCTGAGCCTTAGAAAGCCACATCAGCCTAGAAATCAGCAACCCGAAGAGGCTCCGGATTAATTCTCCATGGGATCCACCACCCTACACACTCACATTTGAGCTTTTAAATTAAAGTTCAGCCTCTACATGGAACCTCGAGATCAGGGGAGGTGGGAATTGCTTTATACGGAGTACAACATGCGGCACTTCAAACCACATTACCAGTCACACTGTGTGCTGGGAAGCTGAGGGTCCCCAGAGAGCTGCAGAGTCGCGAATCTCTGGCTAATAGGGGCCCCCCGGTATCAGATCAGTAACACTAAGGTACATAAAATACCAGGGGATTATTAATCCTTGTGATTTCCTTGGGAAACACGACTCTGAGATGGGGAGGTTAGGGACCAGGACGATTTTCCTAATGCGGCTGTTTTAAGGGACGCACAAAACGTTAATCATTCGGGTTAGTTTAATTTTTTCCCCCCAGAGTTAACTATTCCCTTTCTGTTCTCTCCTTTTGGGAATTTAATTCGGGGCTTCCAGACATTCCTCAGGCTTTTCTCTGAGCCCGTTTTTTAAACAGCTTTCTGTTTTCAGACTCGAGTGGGTTTGTTTTTATAGTACACCGAGCTTACTTTCACTAGTTTTATCGGAGGCTCTCAAAGCTCTTCCCAAATATTAAGCCTCACCGCATCCTAAGAGGCAGGCAGACAGTCAGACACCCTGGCAACAGATGGGATATAAAATCCTGCAAGAGAACAGTTCTCTGTTTTTACAGATGGAGAAACTGAGGCACAGAGGAGGGAAATGACTGGCCCGAGCTCACCGAGCCAGTCAGAGACAAAGGCAGGAGAGGAGCTCGGGACTCCCGGTTCCCTATTGTAGCTAGGGTGCCACACTGACAGCCTGGAGACAGAAATCTTTAGCCCCCCCCACAAGAAGGGCAGCAGTGCCAGCCCCCCCAGCGCCCTGCCAATGTGCCTCAGTCCTGTGCTAGGAGGACTATTTTGTGACTTGGGAAAGGAGTTCAGTCTCCATGGCCCATTCAGTCCTCGGCCTCTCAGCTGAGGCTGCGAACCATGGTACCAATTAGAGCATTTGCCTTTAATGTGTTTCAATTCCCCTTCTGCTGGTAACTCTTGCTGCCTTGGGGGCTAGCGGGGACTACCCTGGGCGTACACCCACTTCAAGTGCCATGTGTTTGTGTTTTATTCTTTGCCCCAGGAGGGTATTTCATGGGTTCCTTTCTCTTCTGGGCTTGAATTGTCTTGCCAGATGGACCCAACCCACGGCTTCTGGGGGGAGTGCTAGCCACCGCTGGGGATGCACCACCCTAGTCGCCTTTCAAAATAAAACTCACGAACTAAAACCAGCTGTTGAGACTCTACAGCTGGTCGGGGTCCCCATGAGCAGCTCTCTCATCAGCGGGTGTAAATCAGTGCAGCTCCGTTGTCTTCAATGGAGTCTGCTGATTTGCACCAGCGGAGGAATGGACCCAGCATTTCAGTTCTTGGCATCCTGGTTGAAGACCAACTCTGCTCCTATCTGCTTCTTCCCCCTGCCTCCTCAGAGGCCCCCAAATGAATCCATCTCCAGCGCCTGGGGAAGGCTCGGAGATTTAACCTGAATGCCTCATTTTAAGCTCACAAGGCAGCCCTGGAGGAGCCCTGTTAGTCTCCTGTCCTGCAGAGATTTTAATCTCTTTGTGATCAGATAAAGGGGGAGAGAGAGAGGGAGACTCACCCCCTGCCGGGAAGGGCCATTCAAACCTGGTTCCTGTAATAAAGTGATTTAATAGATCTAAAGAGGCCAATTCCCTTCTTTCTCCCACAGTTACTTCCTGTGGGTCATCATTCACATATGTAAATGAAGAGGGGAAGGAGTGGGTTATCAAGGACACTGCAGCCGGTTAAGCTGGTTTTTAGGGCATTGTGCAGGTACCCCATGGCAGATTGATACCACCCCTATTCTCAACACCTCCCCAGACACCTCATTCCTTGGATTTATCCATTTGTCTAGTCTCCTCTGGATACTTTGGATTATGGCCCATCACTGACTTGACTCCCACACCATTCCTTGGAGTGAAGGTCTCGAAATACACAGCTGTGTAGTGCTCAAGAAAGGTGCTGGGTTAACAGCCCCAACGTCTTCTATTACTGGCACAGCATACACAGTGGAAGGAGGAGTTTCCTTTATGCTTCTGAAATGTGCCTCAACCTTGCCCCAAGGGAGGACTCCTGGGAATGAGAGGAGACGTTCATTCTCCATGCAGCCCTTGGCTTCTCTGCTGGGGCTGCCAACAAAGGGTCCCAATTTGTGCCATCCTGGTGGTGTTTTGGGGGAAGCCAGACAACTGGACCAAGATCCAGATTAAATTCACACAGGCCAAGCAGCCACCGGCTAGCAATGACCTTCAATTGCTACCAACCTGGGGCTGGATTTGAACCAGTGACCTTGAGATGAACGGCTCTATAGACCTTCATCAGGCGGAAGCCATCTAGTTGCCCCACAGGCACAACTCCTTCACCTCAAAGGCTAACCTAGAAGTGTCTTGTTCCCTTTAATGCTAACACACAATTAAAGCAGGAAGCACAGGAGCTGAGGAGTAGCCATTTGGGCATCAAAGTTACCTTTGACCCCATTTCTCCCTTCCACCCCCCCCCGAAATAATCCACTCAGTCACTTACATCAGTTTCTTGAACATACCAGCTCTCCACCAACTCCTTCTAAGTTTATGGCTACATTAGAGAACTTGCCGCTGCACCACTGTAAGCTCTCCGATATAGAAGAGAGCTCTCTCCTCACCTTAATGAATCCACCTCCATCAGAGGCAGTAGCTAGTCAGCGCCAGAAGCTCTCCCGCCGACCTAGCGCTGTCCACACCAGCACTTAGGTTGATGTAACTTATGTCGCTCAGGGGGGAGTGGCTTATTCATACCCCTGAGTGACATAAGTTACACTGACATAAATGGTAGTGTAGACATAGCCTAAGTCTGCGAACGTCACAGGAACTGCTCAGATCAGAGGTTCTCAACCCACGGCCCGATCAGCACACAGCTGCGGCCTATGTGACATCCTCAGGGCCATACAGGTAGTATATATATTGCGTGGATGTGGCCTGCATAACAAAGAGAGGGCCCACGGTGCTAAATAGGTTGAGAACCACTGGCTCAGATTCAGGGTCGGCTCCAGGCACTAGCGCAGCAAGCATGTGCCTGGGGCAGCCAACGGAAAGGGGCGGCACGCCTGGCTCTTCGGCGGCGGGTACCTCAGTCCCTCTCAGAGGGAAGGACCTGCTGCCGAATTGCCGCCGAAGAATGAAGCAGTGTGGTGGAACTGCCGCTGAAGTGCCGCCGATCGCGGCTTTTTTCTTTTTTTTTCCCCGCCACTTGGGGCGGCAAAAACCCTGGAGCCGGCCCTGCTCAGATTAAGGGCTCCCCAGACCCCATCCTAGGTGATTTAAGGAAATTTGTGGCCTTTTCCTAGACAGTGGGTTGTGAGAGATACAACAGGCAGACCCACCCTGGCTAATTCTTTTTTGTGCAGGAATGTTAGTGACTGCAATCAGAAACTAGACTGTCTGGGGGCAATAAATGCTGGGGAGAATAGAACATTCCTACCCAGACTCCATTAGCCAGGGGTCACGATGAATCTCTCTCTCTCTCACACACAAAAGATCCAGTCGCTTCTTCTAACAGAGAACTTGGCACTGTCTTGCTGGATCTAGTGACCAGTCCCGGGAACTGGGTTTTCCCCGCCAATCTGAATCCATCTCCTCCAAACTCAAGCAAATGTTTATTATGCATCTAAAGGGCTGTGTAATCAGAGCAAAAGCAGTTTCCTTTCTGTTCTACACCATGCCACATCCCTGACTGCATTCTCCCAGGCTAAGAGAATTCAGTTTTCCATGTTCATTCACTTTGGGATTTGCCATATCATTCCATCAGCCGTGACCACAGGAGCCACTCTCTCCTGGAGCAGAAGGTGAAAGAGAATCCAGACCCCACCTCCGTTCAATCTTGTGGTTCCAACACACAACTTCCTCAACAGCAGGGATAGGTTATAACCAAAACCCTGTATCTGAAACACCCTGAACTAACTCTGGGAAAGCTCTGTTCTGAACTCTTTAAACAATGGCACTCAGCCTACCCCTGGAAGGGGTCTCATGACATTCAAGAGTAGGGTGACCAGATGTCCCGATTTTATAGGGACAGTCCCGATTTTGGGGTCTTTTTCTTATATAGGCTCCTATTACCCCCCATCCCCTGTCCCGATTTTTCACATTTGCTGTCTGGTCACTCTATTCAGGAGCCACCAATATGTCCATTTCTAAGTCCCGCTCTTTCAGTGGTTTTCACATGATCGTTCAATGTACATTAAATGATCAACTCCATTGCAGGATATTACACTACAGGCACCACACCAACTTTTGAATGAAGCAATCAAGCATAAGTTTCTTTAGTGCTATCTAGGAATAAATAGCAAACGTTGTTTACAACAACAAAAAACAATCCATGTTCAATTACCCTTCAGCCCTACTATTAACCAGCTATATTATGTCCATACTGGCTGGGCAGACGGTGTTTAACCTGTGTCAGCCTGAATCCCAGGGTAGCTAAGGCCTTTGAAAGATACAGAACCAGAACAGAGATCACGCAGACAGTCAACATCTCTAAGGATCCGTCTACACTTCAAGTGAAGGTGGATTGCAGCATGGATAGTCGTCCCTGCGCTAGCTTTAATCTAGCTGGCATGGGTAACAATTGCAGTGTAGACATGATGGCACAGGCTAGCATCCAGAGTATAAACTGATTGAGGACCCTGGGTATGTACCCTGGTTGTTAGCCCAGGTGCATTGTCTATACTACTACTGTTACCCATGATCGCTAGATTAAAGCTAGCGGGGGTGCGCCTGCCTACCCATGTAACAATCACACCTTCACTTGCAGTGTAGATGCACCTTAAGAAAAGCAGAACCAGGCCTCAGGGTGTTCCCAGAGACCACCTATGCTGCGGTGTGAGGCCCAGACTCAGCAAAGCACTTGAGTCTCATTGGCTTCAATGGGATTTAAGCACATGCTTTAAAGTGCTTCCCTGAATCAGGGCTAGCTGCACCAAGGCTCAGAAATGGTTGCAGGCCAGGGGGCTGGAATAATTTGTACAGTGGGGGGTGCTGAGAGCCATTAAACCAAACTGGAAACCCTGTATATCATGGAAACCACTTCAAGCCAGGGGGTGCGGCAGCGCCTATGGTTGAGGCTAGCAGAGTCCCTCCCCGTCAGACAGGGATATTTTAAAAGCTGGTTCCCCAGAAGATGCTCCCGAGGATTTCCCTAGGTTGGCATTCACCCAGATAGCAGGTTTCATAAGCCCGTCATATGCAGATGCAAACCGAGACCCGGCCTGCACTACAAAAACTGTTTTCACCCCATTCCCTCTGTAGCATGGCTGAGGACTTTTTGGGGGGTGGGGGTTGTTAGTTTTTTCTGCCTCTTTAGACCACAGAGAAACGAGAACCCATCACCTCATGCAAAGAAACTGCCTCAGCCTAGGTAGTGCCAGCGTCAGAACGGGTCTCTGACAGGCTTCGATTTTTGTCTCCAAACCCATTTTACAGCACATTAAGGACACAGCTGTGTTACACCAGAGGGGTCAAAAGGTGGATTATTTGTAACTTCAGTGTGGACACAGTCAATGGGCATCACCCATTGTTCACAGCCACAGCACGGGGGCTGGGTTGAACCAGGGGTTTCTAAAAACGTGGTTCTCTCCTGGATGGGACCTAATCATACCAGGGTCAGGGCACTAAGTGCTTTAACACTGTGCCCTGTAGCACGGAGTGTGTGTGAGATTAAATCATTTTCACATGGGGAATGGGGTGGGAAGGCTATTCTAATACACTCTATTGCCTCCCCGCTCAGCACACTTCTTCCTCCATCCGCTCCCCCTCCCACAATCCATGCAGGCCCCGGGACATTATTTCTACTGCCAGTACCCGGAGGGTAGCACTTTTCACCCCACTTTAAGCAGGAGGGTGCCTGCCTACAAACTCCTCTCCATTCATCCATCCATCTCCCACCCCTAGCCTCTCCCGCCTATAGCAGCTCCCTGCCCAGCTTTATGGGCTCCCACACCAGCCATTGTGGACAGAAAATGGGATCAAGCCGGTATCCCCATGCCACGCTGCAGGGGGGCTGGCTCCCTGGAGGTACTCCGGAGGGGAACCTCGCCCTGGCTAACCAGTCCCCCGGTCCCCACGGGGCTGAGGAAGTGGGAAGGGAGAGAGGAGGCGAAAACAATCACAAGGAACCAGCGCTAATCCCAAAGCTCCCAGGGAAAGGCCGCAAGCCCTGCAGGCCCAGCGTGGCATGGGGATCCCCTTCCCCGCCCCCCACTCGTGGGGCTGATGAAGCTGTCCTGAGATGGGGGGGGGCCGTTCAGAAACAGGCTGGAGCTACCCCCTCCTCACGAGGTTTCACAAAGCAGGAGCCCAATGCAGGGGGCTCCCCCGTGTCCAAACGCACCTCCTCGACCGCTGCATTTCCCCCCTCCCAGGCACGGGGGGCGGGAATGCCCCCTGCCGCCCCACAGGGCTCTGCCTGGGCTGAAATCTCTGCTAGCGCCTCCTGCACCCCAGCCCCAGCGTCCTAGGCCTTAAACCGCCCAGCCCAGCCCCACCGCCCTGCCTAGGGACCGGCGGAGGAGGCTGAAAAGCCCCTGGACCCACGCTGGCCTCGGAGGAACCCCCTCCCCCCCAGTCTTACCTGGTGCACAAAGACATCCACGGGGGAGTCCAGGGCCATGCCCTCCTTGCTGGTCATGGAGAGGAAACCGAAGCCCATCCTGACGTTGAACCATTTGCAGATCCCGGAGCCGTGGAGGGGCTGGGGTTCCTCGTCTGGCTTCGGGGAGTCTCCCGCGGGCTCCTCGCCCGTCTTCGCACAGCCACCTGGAAACATACAAGCCAGACCCACTGAGCTAGGGGAGAAGGAACCAGGAGAGCCGCCTTCGCCATAGCGCGGAGTTGGGGACCAGCATCCGGGGCGCCCATGGGAGCATGATCGAGCTTCCCTCTGCAGCCCCTGCCCTCCCCCCCCGGAGAGACCCCCCACTACTGAGACCCCCGATTCCCTAGGAATCTCTCTGGCTGCCTCCAACCCAGCTGCGCGCACCAAGCCAGGCAGCTCCACTCTAGCCTCAGAGAAACCTCCAGAGCCTTTGCTCCTTTGGGGGGGCGGGGGAGCCTCTCTCGCCCCAAATCTAAAGCAAATGCACCGCAGTAGGGAGTAAATAAAACACCGACCCTCCCCCCCACCCCGACATGAAGTACGGGTCACCCACGTCTGATGGCGAAGAGGGCCTGGGGGAATCAATCTCCCATCTCAAGAAGGATTATTTTGTTATGCGGATCGAAGCCAGTTGCAATTAACCTCGATTAGATCCAAGAGACAGAGGGACCCGAACCCCCACATTCCCGTTCCCCTCCTCCCCAACATGGTGCGAAATCAAAGAGAAATCCCCCCGAAAAGTTTTTTGCCTCTCGAATTCAGCTGATTGCACATTTTAAAAGCCACTCTCGCCACTCCCGCCCCCCATTCCCAGCTGCTAGATTGGCCCAGTCTTCACAAAATCAAAAAAAAAAAATGCCCACAACTTCCCAACTCTCACCCCAGAGGAAAGCACATGTTGCAGCAACGAACTGATTTCATTTAATACGCCCCCCTCCCGCCGAAAAAAAAGCGGGGGGAGAGCCAACCATTTGTTTAGTGAGTTGCTAAATCTAATGCACCCAAGGGTAGAGTCTTTCCACAAAGCTGAAACAAACAAAACACCACCGATCATTTCGGGGAGCTGTGAATTCCACCCCTCTCCAAATCAACCCCGTCTGGAATAAAGCAGCACCGAACCTGCAAACTGCTGGTTGGAAACAGAACCCATCCTGCACCCCCTTGGCAAAATCCTGAGCTGTGGACGGAATCCCCTCCACTCCTCGCTGCAGCCAGCCTGGAGGGTGTCACCGCAGCCCAGCCCCCAAAAAAAGATTCAAACCCGAGAGGAGGGGGGAAGAGAAAGGTTTGCTACATCTTCACTCCAACAATAGAGGTGGGAGGGCCCCAGGGCTTTCAAAGGATCCCAAATTCTAAGAGACAATAGCAACCCCAGAGCCATGCCCCCTCCTTCTCTCCCGCCTCGACAACACCCCTGAGCTCTCCCCCCTCCCAGAGGTGGGGAGGAGAGGGGAGGGGAGGGGAGGGGAGGGGGAGTCACCTTCTGCCATGCTGCCTGCTGCGGGACAGCCCTGGTTAATTTCACTTTCCCCCTTTTCCTACTTCATCACGCCTGCTGGCTCCAGGGTTTGGGGGGTGGGGGAGGAGCCCGCCTTGCCTGGCATCCCTGGCTCTGTTTTATCATAGTGTGGGTTTCACATGTCCCCTTCCTTCCCCTCCCCCACATGACTCAGTTACTTTCCCCCCTTGCTAATAATTATACATTCCAAGAGGGATTTTTGTTTTAAGGGAGGGGGAGGCTGCCTGCGAGTGCAAACCCCACAGCGGGCCAATCACGGATAGAAACCACCTGTCAAGACAAAAAAAAATGGATGACCCCCCCAACCCCCCTTTGCACTCCACTCCACCCCCTTCAGGACACTATTAACTGCTGTACCCTCCCTCCCCCGCCTATAGTCAGTTTGGCTGGGAGATGATCAGCAGGACTTTAGCTGACCTGTTTAAAATGAGAGCTCTCCCGCTTCATTCCTGTTTGGCATGTTAAAGCTTTCTCGGACAATTCCCTCCTCCCTGGAAGGAGAGAGCAGTTTGTCCTACTATTAGGGGTAGAGGAAGGGAATCGCGAGGGACCCGCTCCAAAAATACTCAGTCATGGGCATTGGCTCCTAGGAGGATCTGAAATGAAGGGTAGAGGGAGGGCTTTGATTGTTTCCCCGTTTATTGCTCTCTGGTGATGTATTAATTTTAAACCACCTGCGATTGGAGTCATCTGGCTTCCCAAACTTCAGATTCGAGCAAATTGAAATGACCCAACCCTGCTTTTGAACAACAAAAGTTATTTATTCAATGCTCGGCTTTAGTTAAAAATTTCCCAGGAAGATTTCTTTAAAAACAAACAAACAAACAAAGGCTGGGGGGCGGGGGAGAAGAAAGAAAACACAAAGGGATGTTTTATGCAGGGGGGAGCAAACAGATTTTTTTGCTCGATGCATCACGTGGAAAACGAATGAAGAGATTCCCCCCCCCCCTCGTTCGTTGGTTCAAAATCAAAGGCCGGTGGGAACAATTTGGGGAGGTCCGCTCAGTTTTGTAAATTTCATTTTTGCAGGCGGGATATATTTCATCCTAATGAGAGCGTTAAAACGCCAGGAGATAGAAGCCACGTTCCCTAGCCGGAGAAAAACACGGATGTTAAAATGAAAGTCCCCCAAATCGAATCCCCTTGAAACGGTTCTTTTGGCCCCACTCAGAGTTGTTTTTGGAAGCGTTGCATAACAACCTGGGAATTAAATCGATTCCAATCACCCTTTTAATAAAGTCTTTTCAGATCTCACCCCTTCCAAAGAAGTTAGGCAGGGCACGAGTATCTTTGTCCCCCATACATGTAAAGTTGAGTGATATAATTTCCATCCTCGCGACAGCCGGGCCTCTGGGGTGCGCAGGGGGAATTGGAAGCGAAGCCCCAGAGCTGGTTAAAAGGCAATCGGATCAATTGAGATGCGATCAATGCTTCATTGGGGCTGATGGATGGGATGGGAGACCCCCGGGGGTGGGGGTTCCCGGGCGCACAGCAGAGGAGAGACCCCTAAGGAAGGGGGTTCTTGGCTGGGAAATCCACTTGCTCCCCGTGAAATGCTGGGTCCCGGGCTTCATTCCCCTTGCCCCGGAAGGGGGGCGCTTTCTCTGGCTCTTTGAACTCTAGGATTTATCTGGCCAGCATATTTGGCATTACATATTTGGAGCGGAAATGACCCATTTGGCTATTCAGGGAGGGGGGGCGCGCTTTCTTCCCTCCACTGATATTGGCTTGGGGGAGGGGCTGGCGGGGGGGGGGGGGGGGCTTTAGTAAGACCGGGGCGCGATGTGCTGCGTGGGCGGGGGGGGGGGGGGGGGGGGGGGGGGGGGGTCTGCATTTGGAACCGAGGGTCCCGATTTGCATGGCCTGAAGGGGTGGGGGCCGGAGGGAGCTGAGCTTTCGCAGGGGTGGGTGGCTCCAAGCTCCCCCCTCCTCCTCGGGGAGAGAGATTTCATGGCTGGCCCAGGACAATGGCTGAGTGACCAGGGCAGGCTCCCAGGCTCCATTTCCGGCGCTCAGTTCAAACTGGACAATGCCAGCGAGCGATTCCCCCGGAGCAAGGCTGAACTTTTAAAGGGACAGCGCCTCATATCCCAGCTCCGGGCAAGCCCACCCCAGCCGTCCGGTCCGCGCCTCTTTTATTCGTAAAGGGACTCCTCGTTCCTGGAGAGAATGTAGGTGATCTCCTAGCGGTTCCTTCCAAGCCCGCGAGCAGGGGCAAAAGATTTTGCCCCCGTCCCGATTTCCTGGGGGACACCCCCAGACCGCGGAAACCGGTGTCTCTCTCTAACCGCCCCCCGTAACAAACCTGCCACACCTGGCTCTCAAATGGGGTTCCTTCGGCTACAGGCCGCTTCCAATGCACAGAGGTGCCCGTGGAACATGATATGGTCTATATAGGGATTGCTCACAGAAAACACGCTGGCTCTCTCCATCCATCCCCAGCCCTCTCTCTGGTTCTACCCACACTCCGTCCCCCTGGCTTCTCTGGTTTCTCTGACTCCAAAGCGCGCACACGGTCCCCTTCCCTTGCTTGTTTTGGGGGTAGGAGGCGGGACTCCCAAACTAGAATTAGCATTTTCCCTTCCCCCCAATCAAAAAATAATAATAATTGCAAATTAAAAACGATTGGCACCGATGAATGATCATTCCTGGCGGCCAGGAAAACCAAACTCTGGCCAGGTCACTTTTATGGGGATTGTTATTTTTAATTTTCCAAGGGCCAGGAGACGGGCTGGCTGGAGATTTTCCATGTCTGTTCATTCATTGAAACCAGCCGCGTGGGAAATGGGCGCTAAGCGGAGACTCGCAGACCCGCGGAGTGGCTCTGGGGGTAAGAGAAAAGCCAATCCCGCCCCCGGGCACTGATGAACGCAGAGCCATTGGCCTGTGATCTGTGCAGGGAACGGGATCGGGGGAACCTCCACCTGCCCTTCCCTGCCTGAAAGGGGTCCCAAAGCGCCGGCTGAGAAGAGAGATCAGACCCAAAGTGGGAGCTGGCCGGAGGCCCAGCCGCGGGGTTTGAACCGGGCGCTGTCGGCCCCCAAGCGCTGAGCGCTCCCACGGGAGTTAAAGGGGAGAACTGCGGGGGGACGGACAAGAGGCGAGAATCTCACCCCCGTTTCGGAGGGGCCGGGACACCCCGCAACTGACACCCTCAGAGCCTCGGGCTGGGTCTCCGAGGCTAGCGCCGGGCAGTGCCTGGCCGAGCGCTCCCCGCTCCTCCCTCTGCCCAGGCTGGAGGGACTCCCCGGGAAGGGGGACTCAGAGAGCCCCGCTAACCCCTGCTGGGCCGGGCAGCCCCGCAGCCTTGAGTTACTCGCTTCATTGAGCGGTCAGGACTCGCCACCCCGGTTCCTGGGGGTTTCTCCTCTCGCCCACGTCACTCGAACGGTTGGGTTAGGTGCTGGTTCTGAAGCTGGTTCCCCCCTTTCCTTTCCCGAAGGGACCCTGCCGGGGAGCTGGCGAGTTTGGCCAAGACAACATTTGACGTCTCTCCGGGCTCTGCAATCACTCGATTCCTGCCTAGCCTCGGGTTCACATTCAACATTCACCGATTTGCCAATTGCTTTCTGAGCCTACCCTCGCCCTGCTGGAAGGGAAAAGTGGGGAGCCTTTAAATCCGTGCGTCTCGCTCAGCGCCTTATCTGTCTGTGGGCTACCAACCCCTCCGGTAGCCCCCTTCACGGGGGGGGGGGGCAGCAAAGCGCATCCAATTTAGACTATGATGGGGGGGAGAAAGAGAATTCAGGATCAAACTGGAAGGTCTATGCTCTGTCCAGGGTGCTGACTTGCTGGGTCAGGGCTGCCTGTCGTTGTCCCTGGTGCTGAAAGGCAGATCGGCCTCACTCTGTCCAGGGTTCTGAGTGGGGATTTCATTTTCTAGACAAACCCAGAAACACACACGAAAAATAATTCAATTTTTTTTCCTTAAACTGAATCTAACTTGTTAAACATTCCATGCCCCGCCCCTCTTTTATCTAGCATGTCCATAATTATGAGGGAAACCACAATTCAGTTGCGTTGCTATAATCTCACATTGAATCTATTTCCCCACCTTCTTGTCATTATCACTACAAAAGTTTGTTTTCTCTTGCTGATAATTGCTCATCTTAATTAATTAGCCTTTTAGAGTTGGTAGGGCAACTCCCAGCTTTTCATGTTCTCTGTATGTGTATATATATCTCCTTACTATATGTTCCATTCTATGCATCCGATGAAGTGGGCTGTAGCCCACGAAAGCTTATGCTCAGATAAATTTGTTAATCTCTAAAGTGCCACAAGTACTCCTGTTCTTTAATCTCAACGTAGTTATCTTTCAATCTTGCCTTGATTGTTATTTCTAATACAGTAGTTCCATTTTTTGCAGCCAATGCAAAGCTTTCTTTAGGTGTTAACTGGTGTCTTTGTTTTTAGGCAGTGGGTGGAGTCTGTGGAGTGTATTTTGATCATCGAAAAACTACTGGTACTGCTCAATATTTCTGAGACACAATCTAAAATGGAAGAAAGGCCTAAATAATCCCCCATTTCCCCCTTATCTTCACTTTTTGGATTGAATATCATGTAATGTGACTCGAGATATTAGGACATCTGAACAAGTGTTATTATTTTAAATAATTGTTCTGTTGCATCACTGTTGTAATATTTTAATAATCTGGGTTATTAATCATTATTACCAATTAATGGATACCTATTTAGGCATGACTTAGTAAGAGGTGTATTTAGTTTGCAGGACACACAAGGCATGTTCATAAGAACCAGCACCACCTGTCTCACCTTGCAACTGTTGCAAACTTTCAGATGAATCTTCCCAGAGCAGATAAGCAGGTAGGGAAATGCTGGTCTAGGGAGCTGATCAGACCTTCCCAGCAGTGATTCAGGAGGGTGCTTTTATGACAGTAGATTTCTGAGGCAATAAAACTTCTAGAGGGGAAAAATGCCTGTGACTCTTTTGATTTGTCCAGGGGGGAAATATGCCCCTGGACACTTTGATCAGAAGGACCCATTGTTCAGTATGAAAATGAAGGACCATTCAGAAATAGCTCTCAAAGTGAATGGATTTAGGCAGGGATGGTTCTGACCCTTATGTTCTCTTCTCTCATTCCCCCATCACTATCAGGAATACATGTATCCCAGATACAGGGAGAGGTTGGCACCAGCTACATAAGCTATAGGCGTCTTGCTCCTTGGCATGTTGTTGCGTTTGTAAGTTGTAGCTGACACGGATCAAGGAAGGATAGCCACAGTGATTGGGAGAGAAACTATAAAGTCCAAGGGGATCTACTGACCTGCCATGGGGAGGCGACACCTGATAGTCAGAGCACTCATCCTCCTAGCGTGGGGGAGATGGGCCAATCTGTGCAGGACAAAAATATATAAACATATATCAGAGTGAAGGCTGGCTCAGTGACTGCCCACGAAATCAGTGCTGGAGGCTGGGCAGGGCCTCAGAGAGCCCAGGAAGCCCCTGTAGTCATTCTTTACCAACAGCTTCCATTGCTCATCTTGGAAGCCATGCCAAGCGTTCTTGTGATGGGGCCTGGACAGCAACACACTGCATCAGACCACAGAGTACAACTCAGCAGGAGGATTGCTGAAACCTTCCAGGCAGTGCTTAATTTGTGTCAGGGCTTGGCAGTTCATAGCCCCAGCACCTCTGGGCTTACTGCACAAGTTATGAATGTAAAAAATTTGCTTGAGCCCCGGCACCTAATTGCTTGAGCCTGGCACCTCTTTCATTACAAATTAAGCACTGCCTCCAGGTCCCCTCCTCCCCTTTCCATCCAAACTGATGCCAGTGGGCTCGGCATCACTCCAGACATGACAGCTAATGGACTAGACATTGGGGGAAGGGGTCTGTACATCTGATGGGTTGCCACTGAGTGGGGAACTCTCTGCTTGTCTGTCATATCCCTTTGTCTGTCAGTCTCTCTGCTTAGATTGTCACTAACTCTGTATCTGAACAGTGCCAAGCCCAATGGTGCTGGGATCTTGGGTAGCCTCTAGACACTACTGTAATAAACATCATCAATAATTAAATGAAGAGCAACTTAGCCTGAACCTAGGCTTAGTGCTCACATCAGGGTGATGGACGTCAACATAGGAACTTACATAGATAAGATAGTGTAGATAAATCTCTGATCATTTTCATATGACTTTACATTGTGCCTCTTCATATAACCTTGTAGTGGGTCTACCCATGTGTGACCTCTAACTTTGTATCAAAGCCTCATATAGAAACCTTGTATTGATGAGCCTTGGTATATGGAAACTTTGTATCAAAGCCTCATGTAGAAACTTTGCATTGCCCTTGGTATAATGTTATAGCCCCTAAGGATAGAATAAGATAGAAGAAAAATGTCTTTTTGCTAGCAGTAGAACAAGATCTCGCCCCCCCCCCCCCGACTCTTAATCAATTGCCCTGTTGAATGAATGAGGTGTGGATGAGCAAGGCATGGAAAGCAGCACCTCCAGACAGCCTCAACCGCTGGAGAGGGGCTGGGAGCCAGACCCAAGGACAATAAAACGTGTCAAGTGGGCTCATTAAAGACAAGCAGACATACTGACGCCTCGGGGTTAGAAGCAAGCACCTTCTTTTGGAAACACCCTCTTTGCAGCATTGGGACAACACCCAGAAGAAAGCAGCACAAAGGACCAATGGACACAGACACAGATTTTGAATCTGGTATAGATTTGCATAAGAGGGAAGCTGCTATAAATGTGAGGTGTCTTGCAGAGGACCCCGGGTCTCGTCTTGTCAACATGGGAGCATCGATCCGGATCGGCAGAAGCCCGGCTCCACCCCTCCCCCATCTAACTCACATGGCCAGTGCAGTTAAGGGGAGCAACTAATTGGTAACAACCAGAAGATGGAGTGTGCTTGTGTGTGTGAGTGTACTATATATATATATCATATGCATATGATACAGTGTTAATGAATACATGTATTACTAATAAATGTGGCGTTTTGCCTTATTCCCCCGAAAAGATCCTGTGCAGTACTTTAAGTACAACAGGAGTCAGCAACCTTTCAGAAGTGATGTGCCGAGCCTTCATTTATTCACTCTAATTCAGTGGTTCCCAAACTGGGGTTCGTGAACCCCTGGGGGTTCACAAAATGTTACAGGGGGTTCTTGGGAAAAAATTCCCTAATGGCGGACAGAGCTGTCCCTAGGGATCCCGGACAGCATGGGGCCAGCAGCCTGGAGCCCCTGGACTTCCAAGAGCTAAGCAGATCAAAGCAAGGTTGTCTATCACACTGAGGAGATTTAAACTTCAAGACTCCTTATAAGAAATGGAAAGGGAGGTGGATATTTTTTGCTGTTTTTAAAATGAAATAGGCAGCTAGTATTGTTTTTAAAATTATTATGAAGAACAAGTTTAAGCTTTGTTGTAATGTGTGTTGTTTGCCTGGACTGCTCAAGACCTGAATGCTTGTGTAGGAGGAACTCTTTGAGTTGGCTTCTTAAATACCTTCCTGCTGTTTCACATCTGATACTCCTTGATGAAACATAGGAGCCTTGTCTTATAACAGGCTTATTCAAAGTGATACAAGCTACGAAAGTGAGATCTTGGAAGAGTGTTGCTGTTTTCATAATGTAATAATACTGTAATGATAAATATTAATAATAAATAATGTGTAATAAGCATGTCATAAAAACAAAGTGTATTTCCAAGATCACTGCTTTTATAATTTATACTCAGGTAAAGGAGAAAATCCCTGGAAATATTCATTTTTAGGAGGGGGTTCGCGAGACTTGACATTTTCGTGAAAGGGGTTCACAGGTTGTTAAAGTTTGGGAACGACTGCTCTAATTTAAGGTTTCGCGTGCCAGTAATACATTTTAACGTTTTTAGGAGGTCTCTTTCTATAAGTCTATAATATATAACTAAACTATTGTTGTATGTAAAGTAAATAAGGTTTTTAAAATGTTTAAGAAGCTTCATTTAAAATTAAATTAACATGCAGAGCCCCCCGGACCGGTGGCCAGGACCCGGACAGTGTGAGTGCCACTGAAAATCAGCTCGCGTGCCGCCTTCGGCACACGTGCCATAGGTTGCCTACCCCTGAAGTACAACAATAGAACCGGCTCTCTCAGAAGCTCCTGAAGGAATGGCTCACTGGTACTGTATACTGTTTGTGTAACCCTTTCCTTTTCATAGCCCCCTTTTGTCTCTACTAGAAAGCGACCTTGAATATAAATATACATTCATTAACCTTTCTAAATGATCAAACACGTTAGTCCCGCCTATGACTTAATCTTGCATAATGCCCAGTGCTCGAGCTCCAACAAAGCGCTTTAAGCATGTGCTTAACTTTAACCTTAACATTGACTTCAAAAGAACCACTCGCATGCTTAAGTGAAGGGCCAGTAAAGGGGCTAGGGAGCTCAGCCCCTGGCAGGATCCAGCCTCCACATTCTAACCTTGGAACTTAATTTCCCCTTCCCTGGTGCCTCCTATACCATTATCCTTGTACCTGGCTTGCCGCTGTGTCTGTCTGCCTTGTAACTGTTAGGTAAAGTCTTTGTAATGTCTTGAGAGAAACCTCTCTCTCGACAGTAAATATTTTGTAATTTGCTTATTCTGGTTTCATTTACATGATATACATTCAAAGTAACTCCACTGACATCAACTGAGTGACACCTGATTTGTACAGGTGTTAATGAGATCAGCAGATTTCTGTAAGAGCTCTGAACACTAGCTTCCCAATGACACCTAAGCCACCCCCAAACAGCATGGCTTTACTGCTTGTGGAAAGTGGCAGATGAAAAGCCTTGGAAGATGAGGTCCTCTTTGTATCTATAAAATAGGCCCCACAAGCAGATGGGGCAATTTTCCTTTGCATCCCCCACTCCCTGTCCTATCCCCAACATGGAACCCAAATGAGCCAAGCACACGCTGAGGGGACGCATATGCTTAAGTGCTTTTGTTGAATCAGGGCCGTGAGGTACCATCTCTAGGCGCAAGAAGATTTGTCTCCACACCAATTCAATCCTCAGCCTCTCTGCTGTCACTACCAACAAGGATAACAATTAGTGCCAATTGGGATGAGTATTGTTGTGTGTGTGTGTGTGATGTGCATGCTTGTCCACTGGGAACTCAAATGAGCCCCACAATTCATTTCACATAGTCCACTGAACAGCTATCAGATGGTAATGACTTTTGGTTACTACTGACCTAGGCTCAGTATGAACCTGCGACCTAGAGGTGAAAGGCTCCATCTCTCATTAGCAATCTCCTGAACCAGGCTGTCCTGATGTAACTATTCCTGATGAATTCTTCGCTTCCACCTAGGATACAGTAGAATAAACTATACCAACAATTTGCCTTTAAAAATATAAAAACCGCAAGAGACCTCAACAACAATATAATCAGTTAATTTCCTCTCATTAATTTCAGTTTAATTATCAAGCCATCCCCCACAGCTTCAATTTAGCTCCTCAGCCGCTGGAATGATACGTGCGTTCAACAACTACTGACCTTCTCAATATATAACCTAAGGTAATAAGTATACTTAGCACCTAGGGCCAGATCTTGCAGCTGTTGAATTCAATCGGCATTTTATAATTTACTTCAGTGGGAGAGGAATAGGACTCTATATAGCACTTCTTTCCTTCAAAGCATTGTATGGACATTATCTCACCAGTAACCATAAGTGATCCCTGTAATGCAGGTTAATATTATTTCCCTCATTTTATAGCTGGGGAGAACCACGGCACAGACACGTTAAACTATTTGCTTAAGTTCACACAGCGAGTCAGTGGAAGAACTGGAAAGAGAACACAAGAGTTCCTAGCTCTTAGACCGGTGCACAATCTATTAGACCAGATCTCATCTGGGACCTAAATTCTGCTCTTAGTTACACTGGAGTAAATTCAGAATAAGTCCATTGACTTCAATGGAGTCACCCATGATTTATACCTGAGAACAGAATTTGGAAAGAGAATTCCTTGCAGAACCATGTGAACAAACTGCTCCCTAAACTGCAGCTCTCTCCATGTAACTGCGGGGTGAGAACAAAGCTGATCACCTGTAAATTCTCACCACTGGCAATCTCTGTAGACAGAGAATTTCTATGCATCCATCAAGGTGAAACAAGCACAAGCAAATACTACGGCCATGTGGATTTAGTTTGCTATGTGATATACAGTTTGTGTGGTCCTCACACTCTTGCTGTTACATGGTTTTTGGGGTCGCTAAGCTGGGCATCTTGATTAAAGGTGAAGTGAGGACACACAGCTTGGAGCTCACTTTCTTCGGTTCTGCTTCACTTCTCATCAGAGTCTCTCCAAGCATCTGGGTGACCCAAGGTCATTGTGCTCCGCCAGCCACTTACCTCTGCCAGAGAGGGACACCTCAGCTCAGCAAATCCAGCTGCAACATTGCAAGCTCTCTGTTTGATCATGCTGTCAGGCGTTCAAAGGGAGAGAGCCATTTCCTATTGTCTTCGAAGAGAACAATCCATTTCTCCTTCCATCATATTGAGAGGTGTCTCCAGTAGGTGCTTACCTGCATCTCCAATCCTCTATGGGACACACGGCAAACCCTAGACTCTGAATACCAAACAATGCCTTATGTGCGTAGAGAACCACAGACAGCTTGTGATTGTTAGGAGACTTACTTGGTCTGGGGCTACCTTCCTTGCATGTTTCTGATCCCCTTGGCAGGAAGCTCCCTTATGTCTGGATCTCTCGTTCAGCTCTGACTGATTTCAGATCAGGAAATACCTGGAAAGTTGCATTCCTTAGACCTTCTCTTGTAGAAAGGGGACTCTATAGATCTGAGTGTCTCAGTCTTGCCTGGTTGACTCCCCTGGCAGGAGAGTGCCTGGAGGCTACGGCTTATCGCAGGAGGTACTTTGTCCTGGTGAAGCCAAATGGAAGAGCTTTGGCTGATTTGGTTATTATCCCTGGTTACTCTGATTTCTCAGAGGGGAAAGTTTCCTATGAAGACCTCCCTTCCTCGGGCACTGACTCTCTATTCTCCTAACAAGAGCCCCGGTGGCACATCTCTCCCTGCTGCCCCCTTGTTCACTATGTTCGTCAAGGCCTCTGGTACTCCCAGCCGCAGAAATGCCTGGATGGAGGTGCTGAGATGAAGGTGGATTGTGATGCTGCCTCTCCAATGTAATATACCTTTTCAGCACCCCAGCCTTTTCCCTTCTCTAGTTACCTAGGTGACCAGACAGGCCAGAACACTGAGAGTAAACAAAGGATGCTGCTCTACAAGCCTCACCCTTCAGCCCTTTCCCTTTCCCTCTACTGCTGCCCTGGGCATATTTAGACCCCATGAGCCAAACAAATTAACATGGAATTGAAACAACGGTAAGAGAAGAATTGAGCCATATCCCTGAATCCCATTCCTATCTCACGGCCGTGTCATTCTCAGCAGCAGGTGTCTTACCGAAGGCAGGAAGTGCCCTGTCCCCTTGGACAATGGCTTGTATTAGGCTGGCATTTCTTGGGGGAGGCTGGCTTGAGCATCCCACTAGAGAACCTGTCGCTTCCCTTTGTCACATCTAGCTCTGCAGTTAGTTGGCCTGCAGCATCTCAGGCAGTTGGAGACGGGAATTAAATCCATGTGCACAGGCCACACGGTGTGACTCAGGCGAACGTCACCTGGCATCTTTTCTGGTCTTGACAACTCAATTGGCCCAAGCTGCCAGGGATAGGGATGTGGTCTCTGGCCTGGCAGCCAAGGCCCTGTTTAGCAGCTGCTGTGGTCAAACCGCACTGCCCTGCAGGCCAGTCTTGTGGCCTCGTTAAAGGGGAAGACAATAGACTTCAGCGGCGCCTGTTTTTCTGCAACATCCAGGCAATGCATGAAGCACGCAGCGGAACTGTAAGAGCCATCTCTGGACTGGACAAGTGCCTGTCCCAGCCTCCTGGGGCTGGGAGTTGCAAACCGTGTCCTGGAGTAACCTGATTCCACCTGCTCCAGCTTCTTCCCTGGTCCCGGAGCCCAGGAGACACCTCCACAGCTGACACTGTATCTTCTCTACGGCTGCTTTACAGTGTCTGCTAGGAAGTCCTTTTCCGGATCATCTCCCACCCCCACCCAAGAGTCTTAAAAGGAGACGGTGGCTTAGTGGTTAGAGCAGTCATTTGGGAGCCAGGGTTCCTGGGTTCTGCTATTGTCTCTGACGCTATTCACTGTGTGACCTTGGACACGTCACCTCTGGAAACCAGGCTTTTAACCAGTCTGTGCCTCAGTTTCCAGCTCTGTTAAACAGGGCTGAGAAGGCCTCCTTTGCTGGTATGTTGTGAGGCTTCATTCACTGAGCTCTAAAGTCAAAGCATTATCATGAGGACCATGGTTCTCCTCCCCTTCTGCATCATGCGCCATGTTCAGTTTCTCTTCATAGAATCATAGAATATCAGGGTTGGAAGGGACCTCAGGAGGTCATCTAGTCAAACCCCCTGCTCAAAGCAGGACCAATTCCCAACTAAATCATCCCAGCCAGGGCTTTGTCAAGCCGGGCCTTAAAAACCTCCAAGGAAGGAGACTCCACCACCTCCCTAGGTAACGCATTCCAGTGCTTCACCACCCTCCTAGTGAAATAGTGTTTCCTAATATCCAACCTAGACCTCCCCCACTGCAACTTGAGACCATTGCTCCTTGTTCTGTCATCTGCCACCATTGAGAACAGCTGAGTTCCATCCTCTTTGGAACCCCCCTTCAGGTAGTTGAAGGCTGCTATCAAATCCCCCCTAGTTCAGGAAGTAACTAACCTCGGAGCAGAGTCACACTCAGTGGACTGTAGACATACAGTGGGATGGGGTTTGGGGAGCTCTGGTGAGAACTTCCCCTTATGTTAAAGCAGAGAGGGACCCAGACCGAAACCTGGCACCAGGCGGGGAATGAAACTCAGATCGAAATCCAGATTTAGCAAATAGTCCCTCTCTGTCTAGACAGCTCCAGATCGGAACACCCCAAACTGGAGTTTGATCAGAATCCAGAGAGGGATCTGAATGCTGTGGCCTGGACCCGTCTCAGTTGAACAGCCATTGACGGCCTGATTGTGAGGTACGGAATGCCGGCATCTCCCATCGACTTCAGGGGCTGGGTGCTCAGCCCCTCTATGTGTGTGCAATATACGCATGGCTCCTAAACCTTAGGCAACAGGCAACCTCAGCTCAGTGATATGCAGCCCCAGCTGAGCAGATTCTTTGCAAAAGCTACAGGCTGCCCCCACGGCAATGGCTGTGTCTGCAGATTTGCCAGTGGTGCTCTGGTGTGCAACGGGAGGAAGGCTGGCCCAGTGGTAGGCTGCTAACTTGGGACTCGGGACACTGGAGTTCGATTCTGTGCTTGGCCATAGACTTCCTGTGTGATCTTGGGCAAGTCACATGGTCTCTGTGGGCCGTGGTTCCCCATCTGTAAAACAGGGATAATAGCACTGCCCTACCACACCAGGGCATCGTGCAGATAAACACGTTAGGTGCTCAGATGCTGCGGTAACAGGCCCGCTATACAGTGGACATACAATGGTCTGAATCATGCTAATAAAAGCTCAGTGCGGGATTTCCTGGGGAAAAAAATGAGTTAGCAGTTAAATGTCCATTGTCTGAATTCAGGGTGGGGATGGTGGGACCCTAGGCTAATATTATGAGAAAGTCAAGTCCATGATGCAGAACAAGGATTGGCAAGTAGACATTAGACCCTGGGTCTGTCCAGAGATGTGCACAAGAGTCTATTGCTCTGGTGACATCCTGCAGGACATAAGGGAGGGATTTGCGCCTTTAAGGAATTAGGCTTTTACTTTAGGAATTTGTGCTAAAATTCAGAGATGGTGCACACTAGGAACCGAACCTCACCCTCCCACCAGCCGCAAGGCCATTCTGCTCCCATTGTAATCAGCATTGCCATTGACTTCAATGAGGACAGGCTCAGGCCCCAGCCAGAGATAGTTATTGGTGCAGGAAAATCCTACATGTCTCAGACTGAGAGCGCATGATCAGGAGAACCCACGTGAAAGCTGCCTGAGGCTGAAAACGTCCGCTGGTGAGAAAGAAATCAATAGACCAGGGAACCACACACGTGCATTTTCACACTCTCTCACGCACACACATTCATATACACACTCATTTCTCTCTCACACCCATCCACATTCACATATACGCACACTCACACTGATGCTGACACTCACACCCACTCGCACTACCAGCCAGGCTCTCTCGCACACTCACCGCTTGAGGAATGCCATCACATCTCAGCCATGAAAGAGTGCGAACATACTGATTTCCTTTGCCTCCCCCTTCCCCCAACATGCTTGCCTGGCCCTGTAAATACCTAGTGGACTCTTAACAACCTGCATTCCCCATAGGGAGATGACTGCGTGAGAGCTATGCTGGACACAGCGACCTCTTCTGGTCATCAGGAGACATGTCTGAAGCATGGATTTATTTTCTGCTGCTATTTTGTGAGTTGCGTCATATTCCAAATGAAAGAAAAACATCAGGGGAGGAAGTTCTCTTTCTCTGTTTCCTTCTCTCTTTCTCTGTCTCAAACCTCGGTGCATCTTGTCCTTCCTACTCTCCTTTCCCAGCTCCCTCTTTTTCACACTCCTTTTCTTGTCAAGGAGTGACAGTCATTAAAACAATTAAAAGAACTGTGTGCAGCTGGGGTGGTGGAACCTGTGTCTTTAGCTTCTCTTCTTCCATTTTTTCTACCAGTGTTGGAAAGGAAAAATGTTGCCACTGGTTCCAAACCCTGATCCCAGAAACACATACTTACGTACGTAGCTGAATTCACTGGGGCTCTCTGAAGAACTCCACTGGTTAATTCATCTCCGAGTTGCTTGCAGTATTAGGCCCTCAGAATCTACGAAATCAGAATTCTCACACCAGTCCTCCGAAGTGCCTGTCAGTGTTTTGTCAGCTCCATCGCTGTAAGTGGGGCTGGCATCTCTCGGTGTGGGAACTGATCTATGAACGCTACATCCCAGCAAGGAATCCAGCCTGCTGATGGATTCTGAGACTCGAGATATACAGGGTATCCCTTGACAGTGCAGGGATAGCAGGAGATTTCCAAAGAGTCAGTAAGGTACGTTCAGAAAATTTGTGAGGGAGGCATCAAATATATCACTCCACTCTCCCCACAAAGTAGCATCAGCCATTGCACGGATGGGGAAGCCTGTTCACGCTTTCCTGCCTTCAGACACATTTCCTGTGTCTCAGACTTCGTTAGCAGGCTGTCAGACTGGGGATTTCTTCTTGTAACTATGCGTAAGGACTGAAATCCTGCCTGGGTGAAGTCAATGGCAAAATTCTCATTGGCTTCAGTAGGGACAGAATTGTCCCCACCATCCGGGCATGATCTCGGGGCATGTCTACACTTCGAAATTAAGTCGACCTAACGTACATCGACATAAAGCTGCCGCAGTACTTAAATCGCTTGTGCGAGTCAACGCGTTGTTCCTTGTGTCGGTGGGGCCCGCCCGCACCAGGCACGCTTGTACCGATCGTATTGTCAGTGTGGGGCATTGTGGGATGGCTCCTGAAAGCCAGTAACAGTCGATGTAAGCCCCGCGGGGGCTGCACTGACACTGCATCGACCTAACTACGTCGACATGGACTCGACGTCGCTCGTGGAGGTGGGGTTATTATTAAGTTGCCATAGCAGGGTGGTTACGTCATCTGGAGCGAAATTTTAGGGTAGACATGTCCATAGCTAGGTGGACGTAAGCTGCCTTGCGTTGACCTAACTCTGTCGTGCACAGGCGCCAACTTTTGTTGGCGCCGGTGGGTGCTTGCGCCCCCGGCCCCGCCCCGACCCACCCCGACTCCGCCCCCTCCCTGCCCCTATTGGACTCCTCCCCAAATCCCCGCCCCGGCTCTGCCTCCTCCCCCAAGCGCGCCACTGTTCCCAGCTGTTTCGCGGTGCAAGAGCTGGGAGGGAGGGGGGAGAAGCAGGACACGGCGGCGTGCTCAGGGGAGGAGGCGGAGCAGAGGCGGAGGTGAGCTGGGGTGGGGGGGAGCGGTGGGGAGCTGCCGGTGGGTGCTAAGCACCCACCGATTTTTCCCCATGGGTGCTCCAGCCCCAGAGCACCCACAGAGTTGGCGCCTATGCCGTTGTGTAGACGAGGCCTTAGCGTCTCAGTCTTCTTAATTTGACAGAGTGATGAGGGTCTCTTTATAGCCCGCTGCAGCTTTCCTTTTAATAGCCAGCTATGAAGCCCTAGGAGCTTTGGACACAGCCCTGGGTTAATAGAATTAAGCCCGGCCCCAAGTAAGACTTTCGTGTGTGGGGTAGTTGTTTTCTTGGGCTGGTGAATGGCAAATGTAAAGGGAAGGGGGCTCCTTCCTGTTCTTTCAGCGCTGGTCACTGCGCGCTGCCTGGCTTCAAGGGGCCGGGAAGCAAAGCGGTCACTTGCACAAATAATGGCTTCATTAGATTGAAAGAAGTGGACAGTGACCTCTTTGAAATGGACTTTCTGACCCCAGCTGACCTTTAGCCCTCACCCTGACAGCCTCTAAATCTTCTGCCTCGGACTCCCCACTCCCGTGTAACCACTGCAGGGTTCAGTGTCTAGCTGCGTCTAAGGACATTCCTGGTGCCAGTCCGCAGCCACCGGTGAGGGTGGTGTCTGGCAGCTGGAGTGGCACGGAGCTATTGCCACAGCTACAGCTACCCTCTCTGGTGGGTAACGGCAGCTAATGGGCTGGAGGAAATTCTAGGGACTTGAAGGTGCTATTTGGAGCCTTTCATCATTAGCTTTTCTGTTTAAATCTCGCACTTGACCAGAGATTGTTGCCATTTGATGGACTGTTCAGCGCCCCGTCACCAACGAGCTGGTGAGTCTCAGCCCAGTTCCCGGTGGGAGAGTGTGTCCGTATCACAAAACTCATTACTGCTGCTGGCGTTTCACTGGCGCTTCTGTTGGCTTTCTTAGCAGCCAGCCTAAGCCTGAGATACCCCTCACCTCTGAGAGGCAGCACCTGGGTAGGGGTATCTTGGCCAGTGATGGGCAGGGCTTCCCAGAGGTTTTGGGGGGACCAGGGTAAATCTGAAACTGAGACCCCCACTCTTCCAAAAAACTGACCACTGAGGGAAGGGCGTGTGTGTGTGTGTGGGGGGGAACAGCAGTGGCTCCTGTCCCACACAGCTAGGCCTGGCTCCCTGCCGCGGGCGTTGCAGCCTGGTGTGCAGGGTTTCAGTGTCACTCAGGTTTGGCCCTGCTGCCCCCCCGTCAGGCTCGGATGGAGGGGCTGAGGGACAAATTTCATTGAGTGGTGTTGCGACCCAGTGCGTGGTGTCGCAGTGCTGCTCAGGTTTGGGGGCTCTCTCAAATGGGGGGCCCAGGACAAACTGTCCCCTGGGCTCCCCTCCCCGGGTGGCCTTGATGAGCGCGGTAGAAGACCATAGATAGATTAGATGGCTAGAGAGGGAAGTTTGTATCGCCAGTGCCCATGATGAGCAATTTGGTTTCTTTCACCAGTTTTCACTTAACAGTGGCTGACAGTGGGTCATGTCTGACTCGGACAGACATCTAACTGTAGCTAACAGCAGGGCAGGTACCAAAAAGTAGCAAGTAGCGGGGGCTGGATCCCAGCAGGATCAGTGGCAAGGCTGTTGTCCAGCAGTGTGTAACAATAGTGTATGTGACTGGTGAAAAATCATGGGTTTTGCCCAAATTGTGACTAACGTTACTTTCTCTGAAAGGTTCATAGGTCAAAAATGCTATTTGGTGCCTTTAACATCTTCCTCTGCGATGGCCAGTGGAAAACACCCACAAAAATGCACTCACAAACACAATAGTACGTCCACAAAAACATAGACCTCTCTCAATCCATATATAAGATCAAGCAGGGTACTAATAAACAACGGCATGCCCCCCTTCAGGCTCACACACGAGTCAGAATAATACGTGGTGCTTAGATCACGCTTTTTATCCACACAGATCTCAAAGTGCAGGTCTGTATCATTAGCTGCATTTTACAGATGGGGAAACTGAGGCACCAGGTAGGGACGTGGCTTGCCCAAGGTCACCCAGCATGTGAGCGGCAGAGCTCCGGACTCCCAGTCCAGGGCACTGGCCCATGCTGCTGCCCTAATACACAGCTGCCTGGTGTAGGCAGGGGTCTAAGTTGAAAAAGCTGGGGAGGGAGGCTGACAGGGAGTGGCTTGTCCTGGTTTCTCTGAAGAGCTGCACTGGTTAATTCATCTATATTCCAACCAGCCCTGCCCTCAAAAGCCGTGCATTCAATGCTGTGCTGCATGCACCGACTCTGGATTGCTCCCCCCGCCAGGTAGTTCCTGACGTCGCTCCCCTCACCACCTCCCCTGATCTTTGCATGCCCACTGATGACCTTTGGCTGCAAGGAGATCAATATCGGAGGCCATGGTCTCACTTCCCCTATCCCATGGGAGCCGCTGAGTGACCAGGGCACCGGTCAGTGTCTCTAATGAGCCTCGGCAGTGATTGAGGAACTGTCAGGTGGACACCTCCTCCCACCATCAGGGGAAATGGTTTGGAGTTGATGTATCGATCCGCCAGAGACACAGGTGTGTCCCCATACGGTCTTCTGGATGCGACACTCAGTCAGGAGCCCATCACTTTACCCCCCACACGCACTGGCTCCCAACTCAAATTCCCCTTCCGCCACCTTGCAAACACTCCCTTTCTCTTCTGGTTGGCCCAAGGACCTGCTCCCACTCTGCTGATTCACCTAGACCAGCGGTTCTCAAACCGTGGGGCAGGACCCCATTTTAATAGGGTCGCCAGGGCTGGCTTAGAGTTGCTGGGGCCCGGAGCCAAAGCCAAGCCCGAGCCCCATCACAGCAGGGCTAGGTTACAGGCCCCCTGCCTAGGGCTGAAGCCCTTGGGCTTTGGTTTTGCTCCTTCCCCCCCCCCCCCACCCCCACCCCCGCCCCCGCCTGGGATGGCAGGGCCAGAGGTGAAAGTAAGCTGGTACGGTCCAGTACGCCATGCCGGACCGGACCGGCTTTCCCAGGCTGGCGATTTAAAGGGCCCAGGGCTCCCTGCAGCAGCCGGAGCCCCTGGGCCTTTAAATCGCCTCCCGAGCCCTGATGCTGGAGCCCCGGGGCTCGGGCGGCACTTTAAAGGGCCTGGGGCTCCCAGCCACCTCTGCAGCTGGTAGCTCCAGGGGTGATTTAAAGGCCCCGGGGCTCCCAGCTGCAGCTGGAACCCCTGGGCCTTTAAATCTTGATTTTAAGGGGTATTTAAAGGCCACACCTCTTCCGGTTGAGGCCACGCTCCCGGCTCAGGACTCTGGCGTACTGGTAAGTCCTGTAAGTTACTTTCACCCCTGGGCAGGGCTCAGGCTTCGGTCCCCGCTTCTGGGGTCATGTAGTAATTTTTGTTGTCAGAAGGGGGTCGCCGTGCAATGAATTTTGAGAACCCCTGACCTAGACGGCGGCTTCATGTGGCTGTTATGAATTTTCCCTCATTCATTTGGTTTGGGAGATTCTACAGCTCAACCCCCGGCCCCGGCCGACCAGCCAGGCGCATCCTATCCTGCCGTGATCACCAATGACCCTTCCTAGGAGACGGACTCATTGTGATCGAAGGCGGTGTTGGTGGCTGGGGGTGGGGCAGTGGCCCCAAGTAGGGCCGGGAAGCTGGCAACGTGGCCTAGAAACATGACCTCTTTTCTCGTTCTTCATACAACTTCTTCCTAGGTAGGACAGGCTGGGGAGGAACAAACCGCCCACCCTGCTCCTCATTGCTGTGTAGGCCCGTTGAATCCCACGCCTCTTGGCCAGCGAAGGCTGATTGATTGGGAGGCGAGCAGGGATCGATCGGGATTTCTGTCCCAAACGTATCCCTGCTAACTGATAAAGGCGATCAATAGCTGGAGGAGGGATTCCTTGCGGCACAACCTCTGCGTTGGCTGCAGCCGTCCCAGAGCCTGCCTGCAAATTCCCTGCCATTTACCCAGGCCGCTCGCAAGCGTGGCTCGCAATCTTTCCTTCACCTCCCCCCACCCCCATACTCCAGCCCCAGTTCCCCTCCCAGTGACCGTGAAACCCAGGCACCACAGGAGAGAAAATTGCTTACAGGAGGCTTGGTGGGGGAAGCCATGTTGGAGCCGTAGGATTTCTGGCGCAGAAGCTGGAGTAACACTCAACATGGTCGCCTGTGTGAGCTCGATGGTCAGCAAAATGGCGATTCTAGCCCTTGGGGGTGGGTATCCTTTCTCCTGGAGGGAGGGGAGGGACAGAGGCACTGCGGGTACCAAGGTAGGGTGGCCATATTTCCCAAAGGAAAACGGGACACTGTGTGGGGCTAGGCCGAGCTTCCCCCCTCCCCGCACAGGGCTGGCTTGAGCCCAGCCCCCCCCCGAACCCTGCCTGCTCCCCCATGTGGGGCTGGGGCTGGCTGTTCACCCAAGCCCTGCCTCCTGCCCTGCATGGGGCTGGCATCGCCGCTGGCCCCCCTGCACGTTCCTCCGCACCCCACTTTTTTTGACAAAACTGGGCATTTGTCCCGTTTGCTCTTGCCCATGCCCACTGTTGCCAAAAAAGTTGGGACGGCCGGGACAGGGCTTAAAAAAGGGACTGTCCCGGCCAGAACAGGTCATTGGGCCACCCTGTATCTAGCTGGGAAAGCCCAGCAGTGATGGAGCATATGCATAATCCCCATTCCTCCTTGTATTATCGATACAGAATCAAGCTCCTTCGCTGGCGCAGACTGAGACCAGCCCTGCTGGGTACACGCCCATCCATGCTTGAATCATGCCACGCAGCAAGCGCCGCCTTTATTCCAGGTGCTGAGTGTAGCAGGATCAGCCTCCGGACGAGCCCTTCTGGCATGGGATGTCCCTGCCGGTGCCCCTGCCTCACTTTCCCCCCTTCTAAGGGCTTCCCAAGAATGTCCCCAGCCGAGTTGGGCTGCTGCTGGGGCTTGGCCCTCTGCTGGCTAACAAAAGGTCCATCCCTGCGTGGGGGGGCAGCCGGATCCAAAACAAAATATCAAACAAAGAGTCCTCGGCCCAGTCTCCGGCCTGGCCTGGCCCAGCCCCTCCTCCCTGAAGTTCTGTCTTCCTGCTCTCTATCCAGCCGCAACTCCCAGGCTCCCTGCCTGGAGTCTGGCCTACCCTAGTTCCTCCACAGGCCTCTGTCCTTAGCTCTGCCCCAGAAGGCCCAATTTAGGCACATGACCCACCTGTCTTGAGACATGACCTGTTATCACTCATCCTCCCCGCCTGGGGAGGTGCACTTAACTTGCCATGGGTGGGCTGGAGCCCATCCGCCACCCCTCCGGCTGCACTCTTTACCCCCAGCCTCTTGAACACGAGTGTCGTCTCATGCAAGGTGACTGCCCTCCATTTACTGCCCCACTCGGCACAGCCCTGTGAGGAGGGGGATTAGCTGGCTGACAAATCCGGATGATGCTTAGTGGGGAAGTTGGTGGAAAAGGTCTATTAGGACCATTCATGACCCCAACCAGTCCTTGCAGGTTCCCATTCATTTGACTTTTATTATTATGATTTTATTTGTACTACAGCAGCGACAAGAGGCCCCAATCAGGAATCAGGGCCCCATTATGCTAGGCGCTGTACAAACACTATCAAAGAGACAGACCTTACCCGGAAGACCTTACAGTCTAGACTTGCTGTCACCAAACAATCATGGGGCTACTCCATCTGTAACAGGCTGCCTGAAGACCCTACCTTGTCTGCACAGGATGATCCTGCTGAAAATTGTTACATGTATTCTTCTGACTCACCATTGCATGTAGCTCACTTGGCTATAAGAAGGTTTCTCTGGGAAGAGAGGATCTAGGGTGTGGGCTGAGCAGTCCTGAGGGAGGATCAACCCAGCCTGGAGAGAAGCTGTGCATGACTTTATTTTGAGCTCCTTTTATGAGTAAGCCCAAACCCTAAGAAGGGATAAATTCTGACGTGCTATTATCTGGTGATCATGCTTGGAGCAGAGGGAGAAGGCCACCTGCTCACATGAATCTACTCTGTCCGGCCTGAGATCAAAGGCAGATGCTTAATACATCACCCTAGAACAGACAATACCTTTTTAACAGGAGAAAGAGAAGGAGCGAGGCAAGGAAAAGGTCTGCAAGGAGAAGAAATAGGGAGGAAGGCTAGTGGTGGGAGGGTGAAGTAAAAAGAGGAAGAGGGAACAGAATGAACTGGAGGATGCAGACCGTGTTTTGAATGGAATTCCCTCTTCTGTCCTTCCAGTCTGGATCTGCAAGTCTTTGTGCTTGTACAGGGAGCACAGGGCTGTTATCTGAGCTGAGGCTAGGGGAGGGTGTGAGTCAGGCTGCACACTAGGCCTATCCCTCTGCACTGAACGGGAGCTTTCTAGCATGTGTGTGGGTTCTTTTATTGTTTGAAAGCTGTTCTCTCTGTAATGCTTTCATCTTAAGAATAAAGGTGCTTGCTTAGAAAGAGCTGTGTGGTATCCTATACCTGGGGCATTACAATGGGCATAGCCTCTGGAGAGAAAGCAAAGTGCAGACACCAGTCTCTAATGCAGTCTGGCTTGTTGGGGATATTACAGTGTAGGCAGGGAACGGTGTACCCTAGAAAAACCTTGGTCTGATGGGAGCGAGAGGCGGGTCTCCGCCCAAGAGAGGTGATGGCTGGGAGCTGGAAACTTTTAAGTAGGTGCCTGTGGTGGACCCTGGAGGGGGAAGACAGGCGCAGTTGCCCTGAACTGTGACATGTGGGATCATCTATTCAGCTTCCATGTATGCACCCCCTTCTTGAGCCAGATATAACCCCCTCTGCATGTTCCGCTATGCAGTATACTTCCCCGGGCCTAGTACTGTATAGCCCCCTTCCTGTACAGCCAGCTGGTGACCAGTTCTCTCTCCATGCAACATCCCTCTCTAGTGAGCTGCTGTCACATGTTCTTCACCTGCTGAAGATGAAACGTTGCAAGTTGCAGCTAATTTAGGCCCCTTGTATTCATCAGCGATGCTCCTCGGCACAGCAGAAAATGGGCTTGGGTCTGGTCCTGCCCCCACTGTAGTCAGTGCCCACACTCCCATTGACGGCCAGGGTGCAGGACTGGCCCCGTTGTCCAAAGATTTCAGAGTCCATCGGTACGTGGTGAAGGGGGTGTGGTCCCATGCTCAAAGGGCACGCGTGTTTCAGATACCTAGACAGCATGTCATGGATGTGATATATGTCATGGATGTGTGGACTGTAATATACAAGAGGGGTCTCTTACATTCATATGAAGTCATATATTAACTCTTATCAGTCCAGTATTTAAAACACATGATCCTTAGAGTCCTCACATACCTTGTATATGTTTTTGTGCCTCACGTGGGAGCCAATCGCTGGATGCCAGAAGCTTTGAAATGTTTGCTGTCCCTTTGCCTACCTACTGTTGTCCTACTCCCATTGCAACCAGCTGTCCCTATGCACTATCCGTGGGCTAGCGTCAGATTGTGTTCTCACTTGCACTGTAGGCAAAGGACTTAGTCTGGACTCACACCAGTTCCTCAGAGGGTCACAACTGGGCCTTTGGCTTTGTATGAGGTTTTGATTTCTTTTTTTAAAGGCACATCTGCTGTGCATCGTCGGGTTGGCTTGCGTGTGTCTCCAAAGGTGACTCATGCCTTTTTGTGCAGGGTTTCAGCGCCTCCTGAGCCGTATGTGAGTCCTGCGGCCTCAGGTGACTGTAGCCACTTGACTATCTGCAAGACCAGCCCCTCTATGGAAACCAGAGGATGCCGTTTTGCTGAGCTTTCCTGGGTAAAGGACAACAAACCTGCAGACGCACCTATGTCCAGCCGGTTCTCTTGATTGCCCCACATGACTCTCTAATGCTGTTGTCTGGGGAGTGGAATCCTTAGGCATATTCAATGGGGTGAGAGGGCTGAGACTTGCAAACTCAATACCCTGCACTGATGTCCAGCGTCGCTACAGCAGGGTACAGCTATGCAAGGGCTCAGGTTAAAGCTCGGGGGATTTTCCTTTTGTAGTGTGGCCTATTGTTCGGTTATTTGTATTTATATTTCTCGCGGCTCTGAGGGGCTTCCAAACAGTTTTATGTGTTTGTCCCGGGAGGCTCTTTTAACACTGGAATCGGCAGCTAGTGCAACACGGCTGGGAGTTTGGGCACTCGGTTGGGTTTGACTGTGTACTTGGGCTTTTTACCAGCAGGGGGCACTGCTCCCCTGTAATTTCACAATGCACCCACCGTCTCCAACCAAAGGTCCTCTCTCAAGGCAGTGTACGTGTTTCAACCTTTTTGGCTCTTGTCCTGGGCTGCTCCCACGGTAGCCAAATCCCTTCTGCTAGGTGGGAAAGATCCATTTCGGTCATCTCTAACCCATCTCTCCACCGGCACGGGATGGTTCCCTGCCGTGTACTGACCGTCCTACAGGCAGGAGGATCGAGACTGGCAGCTACTCCTGATGCCCCACAAGAGTTCAGATCTGGGTCCAGATTAGATGGAGACAAACTCCCCCGAAATGCTGGCCTCACAATGCCAGAAATCTTATCAGCACAGTTGTTCTTGTGAGCTTTTATATCGACAGAGCTATTGGCAGTAAGGGAGGCGGCACGGCCTAGTGGATAGTGCACTGGAACGGGACTCAAGTCGGGAGACCACATGTCTATTCCCAACTCTGCAACTGGCCTGCTGGGTGGCCTTGGGCAAGTCACTTCCCCGCTCTGTGCCTCAGTCGCCCCATCTGTAAAATGGGGATAGTGATGCTGACATGCTTTGTAAAGTGCTTTAGATCTATTGGTGGAGCATTACTGCCGATTGTGTGTATTGCAGTAGCACCCAGTCACAGACCACGACCCCACTGCGCTAGGCCCTGTACAAACACAGAACGAAAAGATGGTCTCAGTGCCAAAGAGCTTATGAGCTAAGTAAATGTAGCCTCCCTAGGCAAACTCTGCTCTCAGATATGCTGGTGTAACCTCAATGGACGTTCCAGATTTCCATCCGTGTAACTGACGGCACCAGGGGGGTGGGTGGGAGCTGCTGCTGAGATCAGTCCTGAGTTTGGTTTGCACTTAATAATAATAATAATAATCCTGCCACCCCCATGGAGAGAGCGTCTGGGACATGGGGGGTGTCTGTGCCCCCAGAGCAGGCCTGTCCCGTGGGCTGATCTCCCAGCAGCACCACAGGGAGAAATACCGGGGTCACTGGTGTTTCTCTCTTGTCCACGTGGCTGATGAGCGGCTGGGCCCTGGAGCCATTTCTTAGAAACCCCATGGTTTTATTTTAAACTGCTGGGGCCCTTCCTGGAAACCCCGAGAAAGAGAGAATTGAGAAAGCTTAGGGAAGGGCAGGGGGCGTTTCTGAAAGGCGCCCTCGCACGTGGCCACTCGCCTCGCTGGCTGCAGAGACAGGCTCATTTTCAAAGGTCACATGTTCTTTTCCTATCCTCCCCCACCGCCCCAGCCTCCTTTCCCCCTTCGCCCTGCCCTGCAGTCACCGGTAATGCGTTTGTGTCAGCAAGAGAAACCCCGGTGAGAGAAACCACACGACCTCAGGGCGCGCTGGGCCCGAAGTGAAAGTTGAGGCTGTGTGCAAAGCCAGGCGTGCAGCCTCCTCCACACACAGCTCTTCGCGCGGTAGGACAGCAAAGGTCTCGGGGGCTCATGAAAGCACAAAGGGCTCCGGCTTTTCTGATTAAGCATTTTGCTTAACCAGTTACATGGCCCCGGGCGGGGAGCCCGAGGCCCCGATTCATCGAAGTGCCGCTGCACAGGCTCCCCCTTGACCTGACTTCAGCACCTGCTTAATGTAAGCCCCTGCTTAAGCGCTCAAGCTGGTTGGGCGGCCTGCCCACCACGGCAACCAGCGCTGGTGCTTCTGAGGAAGCAGTGCCACCTCATCCCAGCTCACTGTGCACGGCTCCGTTGCGTGGCTTTCCCTCTCGGGAAGCCAGGAGCCCTGGCTACGGATGGGTAACGGCCCAGACCCCAGCCCTGCACCCTCTTCCACGCAGCAGGAGGTTCCACAGCCGGCCTGGAGCCACATCCCAACGTTGTGAGTGGATCCCGTGTCTCTTATGGGCTGGAACGAGACTTGGAGGCCAAGTTCTGAGAGGTAGGGAGAGACGGCCTGTAAGGAATCTCTGTCTGGCGCCCTGACCGTATCTGCTCTCTGCTGGCCCAAAGAGCAGGGCTGGGAAAGGGGCAAAGCTCCAGCTGGAAGCCCAGTCTGAATGGGGTGGGGGTGGCTCCTGTGTCAGAATTGACACATCTTCTCCAGACCCTTGAAAGAACCAACCAGGGCAGGAGATGGGCGGCAGGACTCTGCACCTGCCCCACCCCATGCGTTGGCCCGACAAGCATCGCTACAGAGTGAGGTCACACCTCCCCCAGCACAATGCATGTTGCCTCTGCAACTGTTCCCAGGCCCTGCTGCCCTGGGAATGAGCTGCTTGGGATCGGAGTTCCTTCCTCCTAGGTGGGGGGACCTTCCAGGCTGTGGCTGGGGCTCTCCATCTCATGCGTGAGCACACTCTGGAAACTATCGAGAGTTTGTATTGACCCATCAGGCCTTGCCATGGTCCGATCTCAGCGGCCTCTGGCCTGACTTTTCTGAAGACGTCGACTCAATGCGCAGCGGCAGGTCAAAAAAACGAACGGAATGTTGGGAATCATTAAGAAAGGGATCGATAAGAAGACAGAAAATATCATATTGCCTCTATATAAATCCATGGTACGCCCTCCTCTTGAACACTGCGTGCAGATGTGGTCGCCCCTCTCAAAAAAGATACATTGGAATTGGAAAAGGTTCAGCAAAGGGCAACAAAAATGATTAGGGGGATGGAACAGCTGCCCTATGAGCAGAGATTAATAAGACTGGGACTTTTCAGCTTGGAAAAGAGACGGCTAAGGGGGGATATGATTGAGGTCTATAAAATCATGACTGGTGTGAAGAAAGTAGATAAGGAAATGTTATTTACTCCTTTTCATAACACAAGAACTAGGGGTCACCAAATGAAATTAATAGGCAGCAGGTTTAAAACAAACAAAAGGAAGTATTTCTTCACACAACACACAGTCAACCTGTGGAACTCCTTGCCAGAGGATGTTGTGAAGGCCAAGGCTATAAGAGGGTTCAAAAAAGAACTAGATACGTTCATAGAGGGTAGATCCATCAATGGCTATTAGCCAGGCTGGGCAGGGATGGTGCCCCTAGCCTCTGTTTGCCAGAAGCTGGGAATGGGCGACAGGGGATGGATCACTTGATGATTCCCTGTTCTGTTCATTCCCTCTGGGGCACCTGGCATTGGCCACTGTTGGAAGACAGGATACTGGGCTAGATGGACCTTTGGTCTGACCCAGTCTGGCTGCTTTTATGTCCTTATGACTTGCTCACATTAGAGAGTAACTAATGATGCACTTAGGCCGAAAGGCAGCACACTCCTCCTCGGGGGGAAGGCATGTTCCTGTCAGCTTGCTCCCCAATAGGCTGGTGGTGGCAAGTAATGCCACTCTGAAGATTAACAAACACCAGCTGATCCCCACTGAGCTGGGCCCCTCTGCCTGTGCTTTCCAGCATCTCCTTGGTTTTATTGGGTGGACTCTACTGTCAAACTGTGACATTGCTCTGTTTAGGAACACCTGCTAGACCAGAACCCTCGCCCACCCAGCCTTTTATCCTGCCTCTGACAGTGGCCAACACTGGAACTGTGCTTGCTCAGCCCCCCTGAAAATCAGGCCATTAACCAATTGTACAATGATAAACATATGGGGGCGAATTCCTTCCTGACCGTCGCAGATGCTCGAGATACACCCTGAAGCATGAGCGTGGCTTGGCCTTAGCATGTGCAACTACAAATGGTCCTATCGATTTTTAAGGGACCGTGGTGATCCTAGTCTGACCTCCTGCATCGCGCAGGCCAAAGAATTTCAGTCAGCGCTTCCTGCATTGAGCCCAATAACTTGTGGTTAAATTAGAGCAGATCGGAAGAGAACCCCACTCGATTTAAAGATGTCAGATAATGGGGAATCCACCACATCCTTTGGCAAGCGGTTACAGCTTGGTCCTAAATTTCTCTGTAGCGTTTTAGATCCAGCGACGTTACTTGACACCATTTCTCTTTGGTGCTTCTCACCCTGTGTTCTTTTGCAGCTTGCACCCGATGAAGCTCTTGAGCTGCTGCTGCTGAGGGCATCCGCCTATCTTGAGCCATCTCGTTCTGGCAGGGTAGGTGTGAAATTTTGGAGAGGAGATGCTGAGGCTCTCTGCCATTTGGTTTGTCTCTCTGGAGAAAGCATCTCCTTTACCTTCTGACTTTGGTTTCTCTTCTCTATCACCTCTTGCAGCCTGAGAGGGGGCAGGAGGGGAGATAAGAGAGTGAATGCAGGTTGCACTGAAGGTGTGAACCACAGACCAGGTAGTGCTGCAGGGCTCTGTGCAGGTTGGGCTGGGAGCTGTTTCTGCAGCTGCTCCAGCTCTCTGTGACTCACTGGGGAGCAAGAACTGTGCAGGCCAGGGGTGTAACCCCTTCACCGCTGGATGCCTGCACAGTAGGACTTGGGGATCCTCCTGCATTGCGGAAGGCCAGGGAACAGCTGAAGGACACAGCCACTTGGCCAGGGCCCAGCAGGCCTTTATTTCAGAGACGCGCACAATATGCCTTGGGTGCGAACGCGGGCAAGAACTGGACAAGGCCTCTGAAAATTAGTGGTGGCCAGGGTCAGTGCGTTGGAGCTCTGTGGTTGGTCCTTAGGTGTGAGAGGGACAGTCCTGGGGGAGCCAGGCCGAGGGGGAGCGGAGAGGAGCATGCGGGATTCCAGCCCGACCCCCGGCGCATTGCCAATGTAGGACCCCGCACGGCCAGCGGGTGCAATAGGAACGCCTGGCCCTGCCAAAGGCTCCAGCAGGCTCCTTGCAGCTGCCTAAAGGCTTCTGATGGGACTGCTGCCCCAAGTCAGATGCGAGCCGTCCTTCCGGTGCTCGAGCAAAGCGCTGAGTCTGCTCTCTGGCCGCGCGGGGAGCACGGGCGGGGGAAGCACACCCGCCGCTCTCCTTTTGAAGTGGAGGAAGTGGTGAGTTCCCACTGCGGTTCTGTGCGCTTGCCTTTCTCACTGATCTCCTCTGCCCTGCTCCCACCCCCATCCATCCCTCTCTCTGCCTCCAGCTCTTGCGTTCCCCATTAGCTCCCCAGCTTTCTCCGTGCCCTCTCGAGGTCCTGCTCCCTTCAGTGGGGAGCCCCGTGCTCTTCTCATGTAGGCCTTGTCTGCACTGGTGCGACAACCAGCCTCCGCAGCCCCTCGCCTCCATGCAGAGAACTGTTCCCACGGCATGCATGCACTCCTCAGAGCATCAGAGGGTCCTGTGGCACCTTTAAGACTAACAGAAGTATTGGGAGCATAAGCTTTCGTGGGTAAGAACCTCACTTCCCCCAGCCTTCAATTACTGCTCCCCCAGTGTGGCCTTCACTTCTCCCACAATTCACCTGGGCTTCCAGAAGGCCTTGCTAAGTCTCCCACCAGCCACTGCTTCGGGGAGCTGTGGAACTGGCACCCAGAAGGCCGTGTAGGGTGACCAGATGTCCCGATTTTATAGGGACAGTCCCGATTTTTGGGTCTTTTTCTTATATAGGCTCCTATTACCCCCCGGACCCCCCGTCCTGATTTTTCACACTTGCAGTCTGGTCACCCTAAGGCCGTGCCACAAAGGGGAAGGGGGTGTTCTGATATGTGAGCAGGGGAGTTGGTGGGGGACATTGAATGCTTTCAGATAGTGACCGTTTTCAGGCCCTACCAACCCGCGCTGGATTTGAACCAGCGACTTCGAGGTGAAAAAGACACTTCAGCATTACCCAGTCCCCTGCATGGCAACAGCCTGAGTCATATCCAAGAAAAAAGGGGAAGAACAAGCCCTGTTGTTGACTCAGCAGTGTCTAAGTGAACAGTTTCCCATGAGGCACGGCTGGTCCCATGAGGCACGGCAGACCCTGTTCCTGTTTCGTGTGGATAACAAAAGAAAAGGCGCATGAGAAGACAAAGGCTGCAGAAGTGCCAGGCAGTTTTGATGAGATGCCTGGAGCACTTCACTGTCCAACCTCCCTCTCACCCCTCCCCACCCCCAGTTGCCTCTGCTGGCTCATTTTCTCTCTTGTAGTAGTTTCCGTTCTCTTCAAATGTTCCCCTTCCTTTCTTTTTTATTGTTCCATTGATGGCAGAGACAGAGCCCAGTTCGATCCGGGGAGCTGGAGTCGAACTTCAGCACTGACCAGCATCCCCGCTTCCCTCAACCACTATCTTTGAGAGCGAAAATCCCGGCTCTGAACGTCCCCCGTGCTTTGGATCTCGTTGCATCTGGCGCTTGTGTCCATAGTGGGTTGAGGTCCACTCCAAATAGCCGTGGGTTTGGGCCGAATTCAGATCCAAACTTAGTGCCGCCGGCCTTGTCTGTAGGAGAAGAGTTGTGTCCGGTTTAGATAGATTTGAAACTGATGCAACCCCCGGGTGGAGACACATTTAGCCTGGCTTAAATCAGTCATTTACTGACACGAGCTCGGAGACTTGTCGCTCGTTTATCTTCCTCTACCCGTCCCCCCACCCTGTTCCTGAGCAGCAGTTGTCCCTCCTGCAGCCCAGGCTCTCCCAGCAGCTCCTAGAAGAGGGAGACTCTTGGTAACTATTTATTTCAAGGGTTGAATGCTGTGTAGTGCTGGCAGAAGGTGCTGGAGCGACCCTGGAGGCCTCTGTTGTACTCGGGGAAGGCAGCTGCAGAGCCAGTCTACCCTGTGGGAATGGAGCACAGATACACACGCCCGGAATATATGGGCTACATCAGGGAACCCGCAAGTCCATGGCCAGCAGCTGGGACGCTGTTCTGAAGGAAGCAGTGGGTGGGAGTCGTCGCTGTACCTGAGATGAGCTCCACGCAGGACTGGAGAGGGGGGTTCCCTATTCTGGGACTGATGAGGGGGCGGCTTTGGGCCCTGGATCAGTGTAGAGAGGTCCTGGGGCTGCCCTAACTTGTGCCCAGCCGCCTGTGGCCCTGAGAAGCCATCCCAGCATCTGAGAGTAGCCGATTCTCCCTTGCTTGGCACCTTGTGTTGTGATTCGCACCTGTGCTAAGGTTACCTGATCCGGTAACAATTAATGCTCACTGGGCCCAGGATGGCACAAAGTCCATGGCTCTGGGCTGGATCCTCAGCCGGGGGGAGCTGCATTGACTCCAAGTGACTACACCAGCTGAGGATCTGGCCCCCGGCGTCTCTTAGTTGCTCTGCCCAGTGCTGACTAAATCGCAAACAATAGTGACAATCGAGAGCGAGGGACGCGGCAGGGGAGCTCTCGGTTCCCTGAAGCAGAAGCACTGAGTTTACCCTACCAGTTTCACATGCACGCACAAACAGCCATGCAGAGCTGGGCTCCCGCCACGGCCTCAGCCTCCCCCTCGAGCAGATTCAGTGTCGTGCTGCTGTCGGGGAGGGAAAAAGCGAAGGGCTTGGTCACCGAGCTGACGTGCGTCGAAAAGCCCCTTTCTGTTTCTTTTGGGCTGCACACGACGTGTTTGGCCAGGGGCTGGTTTCAACACCCCGGACCAGGCAGCGATGGTCAGAAAAGTGAGTGGGTAAGAAAGTGGCACCTCGGTCCTCCACAGGTCTGTTCCCTGGGTGTGTTTGAGTCACCGGCCCTCAGCTTCCCTGACACAAACAAGTCCTCGCTCCTGTTCACGGGGGCTGGAACAATCTTTACAGTACGGGTGCTATGAGCCATTGAACCGAACTGCAAATCCTGTATATCATGGAAACCACTTCAAATCAGGGGGTGCTGCAGCAGCCCCCATGCCCCTAGTTTCCAGCACCCATGCTCCTGTTAACCCCGCAGAACCGGCACCTCTCCAGGAGTCTATTCTGCCTTGTGCGTCAGCAGCTCCCAGTGACGTTCCTACGGTGGGACCTCGATTGCCGGTGGTGCCGCAAGGGGGAATTAGGAGGTGCCCTTATTAAACCTAGACGAGAGTAGGGGCTCTGAACTAGCCACCCTGCCCTTCCCATACTGCTTACTGGGAGGGGATCCTGGCTGGGTCCCCGCTAGCTGGGGCGGGGGGGGGGGGTGTCCTGGCTGGCTGAATCTTGCTGTGGAATGGGGGTGGCAGTCTGGAGCCCTGTCCTAGCGTGCTCTGCAGCACTGGCCCTGTGCGTTGGGTCTGCAGCAGCGTGATGGGCTTGGCTCCAGGTGCTGCCCCGTTTCTATGTGCAGGAGAATGGAAGAGGAACATGAAAGAGGGAACAGCACCTGTCTCACCCCTCGGCCCGGGCAGATTGCTCCCCCGCTCCACCTGCCCCTTTCTCTCCCTCCATCCCTTTATTTCCCTCTCTCTCTTTGCCTTGTGAGGCCGGTGTCACAGGCAGCTGCACCCTTACCACCCCCTTGGGTGCACTGCGGCTCATGGGACCAAAGCAGGGATGGATTAACTCCCAGCTCAGATGGCCATGGCCTGGGACAGTGCCCGGTGGCCGGAGCGTGGAGGAGCTCTCAAAAACATCTGTCCGTTCCCTGAGATTGAAGGCGGTGCTGTGTCCCTGATCACTTGGGGCCTGATCCAATGCCCATATGGGAGTCCTCCCGCTGACTTCAATGGGCTTTGCCTCAGGCCCTTGGGCACGATGTCCAGTGGACGCTGTATTCAGTGCATGCTGGCACAGCCTCATTTAGAGCGTGTCTCCACTGTACACCCCTTTGGGCGGCGTGTCGGGTGCATTCACTGCACACACCCCAGCAGTGTAGACGGGGAGGCACAGTTTAGGTGAGTTGGGTAAAGACATACCCGAACCCTGGGGTATGTACCCTACACCGCTCTCTACGTGCCCAAGCGGTGCCCGCCCTGTCTACACTGCGGTTTTTATCAACGTAGCGTCCTGCTGCCTCGCCCCGGCCAGAACCTTTCCCCGATGAGCGTAGCTAACACACCGCAGTGTGGACGCAGCAGCCCGGTTTTCACTGCGGCGTGGTGCTGCCAGGGGGGTCCGGTGTAGACGTAGCCTTAGTGAGGAAGTCCTTACGATTCTGGCACTAAACTGTGGCTCATGAGATCTAGGTTCAGCTCCTGGCATTTCCACTCGCTCCCTGTGTGACCTCGGGCAATTCACTTCCTCTCCCTCCGGGTCCTGTCTGTGAAATGGGGCTAATAATCCTGCCTTTGTCTATTTGTCTATGAGCGCTTGGCGGCAGGGATGGGCTCTCGCTGTGTCTGGCCCACTCGGTGCATGTCCTATGTCCCCAGTCCGTTATAGCCCCAAGCGGGAGCTCTGGAGGTCCCTGATTCAGTCCCCGGAGCGCTGGGCAAAACAGCAGCCATCCCACGTGTTGTGCCCCTAACACAATGGGGCCTTCTAGGTGTTCCCAGAATGCAAACAGTAATAATCCCGGAGCCTGGCCGGCTTGCTGAAGGCACTGTCTCGGTTCAGGGCAACAGAAGATGTTTACCATCGTTCGACCAAAGGCTCGGTCCCCCTGACAACCCTGCCGGGAATATCCCGCAGCGCAGCACAATGCAGGTCTGTGTTGCTCGGGAGGAGGACGTGACCAGGTCAGCCATGGGAGAGTTCTTCAATCCGGCGCCCTCCAGTCGAAGTCATCAGCAATCGCCTTGGAAATAAGACACAAGTGGTGAATGTCCAAGCAGAGCGTCCCAAGGGAAGCGGGAAATGGATCGTCGCTCGGAGTCTCTAAGTGGACGTCTTTCCAAAAGACGCAGGTTACTGGGCCGGCTAGTGTCACTTGTGTAGAAGGAAAGCCCCAGCCCTGTGCTCCCGGAGCTCCTCCTTAGTGCAGTTCTGTGGCCCACGTTGTGCAGGCGATGAACCGCGTGGCCCCGTCGGGCGATCGGATCTATGAATCTCTGCTCATGCGACCATGGGGCTATAAACTCAGGGGCGTGACTCACCCTTTGGGGAAGTTTGGATCCGAACTGAACATTTTCTCTGGCTTCTGGGTGCACAGTGAGCAGCCTGGAAACCCTGAGTCCAATCGCTCTAGGATCTGGGGGTGTTTGAAGTCCAGATGCCACTGCTGTGACTTGGGCCCACTTCTAGTTATGAATGAGCCCTGAGGAGACCAGTGTAAACCGTTCACTCTCTTCCTTTCCTGAGGGCCTGCCAAGGAAATTGGGCATGTGTCCTTTTTTGTTTGGTTGTTTTTTGCTATGATGGATAAAGAAAGCCGGACAGGTTTTTTTTCTCCTGTTTGTCTTTTACCTTAAAAAAAAGTACCAGGCATTTTGCCTTCTCTGTTTTTGCGAACAGTCTCCACTGGCAGACCTGAGAAGTAGACTGGGAACTTGCACTCTTCTTAATTGTAGACGCAGGTGTCCTCAAATTGTCACAAGGAGAATTTTTCTCCCAGCTCTTTGGCAGGTGTCTTGAGTTAGATAGGTCATAATCAAACCAATGAAAACAAAGGGTTTGAAATGGTCTGTCTGAAAATCCCCTCCCTCTCAGGTTCTCAGCTGTCTGGGTTTTTCTGTTTGTGATTTCAGAATATTACCAGTCCTCGAGAGAGTCTTCCACGAAAACCATGGCAGACAAGACTTGAATGGTTAAGGTAAAAAACAAGCGGGGGGAGGGGGGAACCTTTCAGAGGAGAAAAGGGCACAACTCTTGTTTGTTTTCCTGTGCAGATCACCTTTAAGGATAAATTGTGGGTAAAAACTAGGGTTGGATGTATCCGTTTGGGTATCATAGCTGCGATTTATCAGCTGGGGGGAGGGATAGCTCAGTGGTTTGAGCATTGGCCTGCTTAAACCCAGGGTTGTGAGTTCAATCCTTGAGGGGGCCACCTAGGGATCTGGGGCAAAATCAGTACTTGGTCCTGCTAGTGAAGGCAGGGGGCTGGACTCAATGACCTTTCAAGGTCCCTTCCAGTTCTAGGAGACAGGATATCTCCATTTATTTATATTTAAATCAGTGTAGAAATAGAGCGGTGCCAATTTAAATCAGCTGGTCCAACGTGCCTCCCGATTCACTTTTGCCTAACACTGACCCTGAATCAAAGCAACTCTGAGGTTAACAAATGTTTGGGCTGAGGCTAAAGTTTGCTGACTAGGTGTCACCCAGCTGAGAAGGGTGTCATTTCCAAGCGAAAGGGGATTACAGCAGACAATGCCTCCCATCTTCACAGGCATCCCAGATTCTTTTGCTTTGGCGGTGGCGGGCTTTGCAGCTGGCAGGAACACGGTGGCGGCTATCAAAATTGCTCTCCATGGAGCCTGGCTTCCCAGTTCGAGTTCCTGCTGCAGCTTAACTTGGCCTAATCAGAACGCAAAGAGCAGGGCGCTGGCCTCTCATGGACTCGTGGAGCACGCTGCCTTCGCTGGGGATTTGGAGAATGAAACGGGGGCCCTAACAAGATCTGCAGGGACCCCACATGCCTGGATAACCCAGAAACCTGCTCAGCCGTGAAATCGGCAGCTGTTGTTTTCAACTCGGAGGGTTTATGTAACCTTTAGGCCAGAGCCAAGCTGACTCCAAGCTCCGCTCGCTCCCCGTTGACCCTCTCCTGTTCATTGTCAGAGCGCTGTGCTGTCCATCGGTCGCACTCAGTGGGGAGGGGCAGTTCAGCGGGTGCCAAATGTTTTAATGATGTATTTTTTTAAAAAATCCAGATAAAAAGCCCCTCCCCGCACCCCCGTGACAGAACTGGGAACATGTCCTGCAGAGAATCAGAAAGGCCTGTCAGATGTCACCCCAAAAGCGGGGAAAGCAAGACAGCGGGCGAGTCAAACTCTGGCCTCATCAGCCTTCAGATTGTACCGACCTGCCTCCCTGCCCATCATTCCCCTGGACATTGCTCAGTGCATAGGAAGTCAAGATCGGCCAGGATCTCTGTTGGCTTATTGCTGGGAGAGCCTGGATAAGGGCAAAGTATCATACATTCGCCCGTGCTAAAAGTTAATGGAGTCTGTCTCTGCACCTCCCGGCCTTGGATTCCCCCCACCCGCCCATCTCCCCTTGAATCTTGCACCCCCAGAGAGATAACAGTATTGCCCTACCGCCCGGGGTGTTGAGAGAATAAATACATCCAAGGATTAAGAGATAGTGAGAGACTATGGTGACGGAGGCCAGATGAGTACCAGAGCTAGGCAGAAAGAACTGATTCAAACCTTAAACAAAGCTCAATTTGCATTTCGTTCACAGTCTGGGGCGAAGTGCTGGGTTGGTTCCTATTTGATGCAAATCAGTTTGTCCATCTCCAGCAGAGAGCTGGCTTCCAACAAGGGCTGATTTCTTGCTACTTGCTGGGTTTTCCTCTTGCAGCCCTGGCAGGCCAGTTCGTCAAAGCCCCACATTTAGCTTGAACCCGTTCAGAGAAAGGAAGTTGCCTCACATCAAAAGCAGCTGATTAAAAATAGCCAGGAGGGAGTAGGTTAGAAAGGTAACAGCAGCGGGGGCCACTCGCTCCTTCTGTGAATTTACATTTGGAGCAGGAAGTGTCAGGCTGAGGTAGGGAGCTGGGGTGGTGAGCTCTGTCCACCCCTTCCAAAGGGACATCCCACGCGCCCTTTGGCATCCCTCTGTTGGTCTCTCAAGGGTCGCGCAGTGGTACAAAGCAGGTGCCCTTGTGACATCAGAACCAAGTTCCTGCCTCAGCAGGGGCTGGAACCTGAGCCCCAAGTTGTTCTTCCGTTTTGGAGGAAAAGGACCTTCCAGGTGCTCAGGGCACTCTAGGATGGGTAAGTGGCAATTGAGAAATGTGGGGGATAGTGTTATGGCACAAATCTATCTGTCCAAAGAGATGTCTCTAGGGCCCTGATCCCATATATATGCGGACTCCCCGGCATTCACAGAGAGTTCATAAACAGCCCGTTGATTTCTGATTACGGAGAGAGGGTCTCGCCGCTCCCCACTCAGTAGCTGACTCGACAATAACGGCTGTAAGGCTGCGTCAGAGTGAAATGTTTGACTAATGTCCGTGGACGAATCGCAAAGTGATCCGTTTCAGCTTCTGATTCATGTTTGGAGGAGTTGTCCTAGGCACCTCTGCGGTGCGTTCCACTGCGAGGATCTCAAAGCACTGATGTGCTGCGACATAGGCCGGGGTTGAGTTGGATCAGTTCAGTGAGCTGTTGACTTTTTCCTGGAAGCTGGCATCTTGCGCTCTCTTCACCCCCCGCATCTTGTGTGGCAGAATTTTCCCTTTTGTGAGTAGTCCCCTTAGAAAGGGGGATTTTTTTTTTTGCAAGCTCAGTTGTGTGTCTAACTGGATGCGCAGTTGCAAAATAGGCCTTTGAACCCCCCTCATTTGCATGTGCAAAATAACACCAGCCTCTCATGGATGTAGGGGTGGTTTTGCACATGCAGTTGAATGTAGATCAGCGATACTCCCTTGTCTGTTTGTGCTATTTAACAGCGTCTAGCAGCTGCTGTACCTAAGAAGAAAATCAATAGCAGGCAAAAGCCCTAATTGCACTGATGCTGAGGCCAAAATGTTAATTACAGTGAGAGAAACAGTTTCCCCCACCTCCAGATTCCCTGCCCCCGCCCCGTTTAACTCCTCACAGCTGTTAAGAACAGTGGGCCTGACTCTGGTCTCATATATGCTGGTATGAATCAGGACTAACACTACTGGGGTTGCAATGGTGTAAAAGAACCAACCCCCTCCGTTGCCCTGCACTTCACACCTCTGCAAAGGGGGGTGCACGATGCTGCCCTTGTGACCTGCACTTTGCACGCCCTTTGCACAGGCATAACTGACAATGCAGGGCGAAAGGCAGGTAGTGATCAGACCTGGTGTTTTGTGTCTTGGATGACACACAGATTGGGGGAGTGGTAAATACTGAAGAGGACCGGTCTCTGATACAGAGCGAGCAGGATCGCTTGGTGAACTGGGTACAAGAAAACAATATGCACTTTAATACAGGTAAATGTATACATCGAGGAACAGATGTAGGCCATATGTACAGAATGGGGGACTGTATCCTGGGAAGCAGGGACTGAATAAGATTTGGGGGTCAGCTGACCATGAGTTCCCAGTGTGCGCTGTGTCCAAAAGGGCTAATGGAGTCTGGATCCATAAACTGAGGAATCTTGAACAGGTTTGGAGAGGTGATTTTATCAAGGCGCTCAATCTATTTAGCTTAACCAAGGGAAGGTTCAGGGGTGACTTGATCACAAAGTACCTGCCCGGGGAACAAATATTTGATAATGGGCTCTTCAGTCTAGCAGAGAAACGTCTAACAGGATCCAATGGCTGGAAGTTGATGCTAGACAAATCCAGACTGTAAATGAGGCGTAAATTTTTAACGATGAGGGTAATTAACCATTGGAACAACTCACCCAAGGTCGTGGGGGGATTCTCCATCACCGACCATTTTAAAATCCAGATTGGATGTTTTTCTAAAAGCTCTGCTCTAGGAATTCTTGTGGGTCTATGGCCCGCGTTACACGGGGGTCAGACTAGTCGTCCTGTCTGGCCTTGGAATTCATGGAGTTATGCCTGGGATCAGAATGAGGCCCGGGGTCATTTGTCAGGCTTACACCTGGGAGGCACTTGCTCCAGTGGAAGAATTCGAGGGCCACCAGGCAGCCCAAAGTCATATTGGTTCATTTTAAATGCCCTTCCCTGCCATTCTAGTGACACCTGGGATCATGGGAAGGGAGAGAGTTTCAAAGTGTCAATGCACTTTTCATCATCTCTTCTGTTTATTTGCATTGTGCTCTTCACTTGGCTCGGAGAGTGGAACTAGACCCACTCAGACCCTTTCAGTTGGGTTTGTGGCTGCTTTGTATTGCTGGAGATGTGCAAATCCCCTAGTGACGCTGGTCTAGCTCCGAGTCAGATTCCCTCTCTGGGTCGACTGGCCCTGCCCTGGGGTTGTCAGCATCACATGGGGTCGGTGAGAACCCAGCCCCGCTGCCAAATCGCTTTAATTGGTGTTGAAATCCCATTTGAAGCTCCATGCAGCCGCCAAGCAAGGTGAGTGGTGCAAATCTAGCGCAGGTGAGTGACTCGAACCAGCAATCCTCTCGGGAGGCCTGTGTGAAATGGTCTCCGCACAGTTCCTGCTGGATAGGTGCTCGCGTCGCAATGCTGCGTTGCCGCCCCCTCCTGACGGTCTCAGCAGGGCTGCCAAGGGCTGCCGGGGCCGTGGAAGAAAAACGACTTTCTCTCGTAGAGGTGCGCAGAAGTGGGACGCGCTGCTGGGGCAGGGCGTGGGGCTGCCTGCTCTGTGGCCCACGCAGCACCCGGGATTTTCAGAAATGTCTAATGGACGTAGGCCCAGAGCCTCAGAGGTGTTTAGGCTTGTCCCTTCCATTGAAATCAATGGGACTTAGGTGCCTAAATACCTTTGAGAATCGGGGTCCTAGGCACCCAACCCCCATTGACATTCAACCCCACTCGATTCCTTTTAAAATCCCAGCTGCAAATCGAGGAAAACATGGAATCTCCTGATCCTGTTGCTCAGCTGGTGAGCTCCATGGAGCTGTGTGGATTGCCACCAGCTGGGGGTCTGGCCCTGCTTTTTCAACCCAATCTGCTAGAATGGGTCCCTTTACAACATGGACGGGGGTGGGGTGGGGGTTCTGTGTGTGTGAGGGGGCAGCAGCCTTTGAGCAGAGTAAAAATAAACCTGGCTTCCTCTTTCTCTGACGTTGAGGAGAACTTTCACAGGATGATTTCCAAACCTCGGCCCTTCAGTGCTCCAGTCTGCAGGCAGGAGGAAACCAGAGCCTGGCTTGTTGCTCTTCCGTGAATCAGAGTCAGATAGGCATGTGAATGTGGTGTGTAAGCGCGGCCTGGCACGGCAGGCATGCTGGGCCGGGTTGACAATGCAATTGTGCTCTTCAGGGGCTCGTCTTGGCCTTGGGGCCCTCTGGTTTAGGTGAGAAACTACTGGCTGCCTCGGAAAAATGCAAGTGCGGCCGTGCCCCCAGGTAGATGTGCCAGGGCTGCTGTTCTGCCCATGCAATGATGGGCATGTAATCGCCTGGGCTTAGCCCAAAGCATGGGCAGCAAGCGGCGCCGGGCATAAATATTTCCTTTCCCCACCGCTGAGCCTCAGTGCCCAAGCTCTGGCTGAGGGACTGGGCTGGGGTGACTGGACAACCCCAGCTAAGACCATGGGGTGACACCCAGTGATATCTAGCAAATGTGTAATAAGCTGCTCAGGGCTCTCTATGCACTTTCTCTCCGGTTCCCTCCACAGCCCACTGAAGTCAATGAAAAGATGCCCCCTGAATTCAGTGAGGCGTTGGCTCTGGCCCTCTCTCTCGCACTCTTACTTCCCTTCCCGTCACTGAAATGCAGCCGCTTCTGGGGTGGGAAGAGGTCGATCCGGGTTTGATGCCACTGTAGCTGACGGGGCCAGAAGCCCCCTGCCTTGGGACACCCTGGGAGGATCCTGTTCTCATGCCTCGAGGCCCCCCCCCCCAGCTAGTGGGACCCCCCCATCACCACACCTCTGGCTCTGGGGCAGAGGGAGTGTGGAGGATCTGCAGTGTCAGGCTTGAGAGGGTTCTCCCCCCTTTCCCCAGCGCTGGCGGGTGTCAGTCATTCTGATCCCAGAGGGGCTGCAGGGTGAGGGGGTTCCATGGGATTAAAGGGGCAGGGAATTCTAAGATGGTCAGAATACTTAAGAAATCATTTTTAATATGGGATAAGCTCAGTCGCTGATTGAAATCCCTGCTTAAGAGGGCTGCTCTGTAGCAGCAAGTCTGGCAAAGCTCAGGGAGAGAAAAGCATAATGAGCCAGCTGCTTAGCGAATGGGCCGAGTGGGAGATTTATCCAGGGCTAGAGGCCAAATCCCAACGTGTCCGTCTCATGCAGGTGCCAGCTACTAAATCCTCTTGCTCCCGGCTCCTCTGGGAGCAGCAGGTAAATGCCTGGGGCTGGATCCTGCCATCTGTGCTTGGAGAATTCCCCCCCCCCCCCCGTCGCCCCCACTGCCGGGTATAGTACAATGATGATGATCTCATAGCCTCCTAGGTGCTTCCCAGATCCTGATCCCAAGAGCTTGCCGCGGAAGTATAGGACAAGCCGCAGTTGGCGAGTGCGACAAATCAGAGGGGGAAGGAGAGGAAGAGGATTTCCAAGGAGCCTCAGGGAGGAAGTTGCTCAGCTGCCATTGGGTCGGACTGGCACATCTGGCTCCCTTAGGATGCTTTGGAAATCCCATTGTGCCAAGATCCTGTGATCTGGTGGATCAGCTGTGCATGCACCTGGGGAATGAGAACTTGCCGTTTAAACCGCACGTCCCTACCCCGTTTCCAGTTGTCAATGCTCTTGAAAGCAGAGGTCGTCCCCCCCCCCAGCTCCCTGTGTGTTTCTACAACGCCTAGTGCAATGGGGCCCCGATCCTGAGTGGGGCCCATGGGTGTTGCTACCATAATATACAGAATAAATGGTAATATGAAAAAAGAGAAGATCCTTCTGTAGCTCTCCGCTATTGACTGGGTTTTAACATTGACCCAGACCTTGTCCCTAAACCCATATGGCTTTATTTGTCTTTAAACAACCCCCCCTAAAGTGCTAGCCAAATGACCCCCTTTCCCAAGACCATGCAATACCCTCTCCCCTCATCTCCCTCTTCCCAGGGAAGGACAGCCCCATTCATTCTGGGGGGTGAGTTGCTGGAGTGAGGATTACACGGTAGTGCCCTTGGTGGGCGAGACTGGTCCTGGGATATAAAAGAGTCACCGTCTCTAGCCTTGATCTAGAGGGACTGATCCTGTAAAGTAATGAGCACCCTCAGCTCCCATTAAAGTCAATGGGAATTTTGCCAGTGGGAGCAGATGCAAGGAATTCCCCCAAGCATTCGAAAGCCTTGGGGACCTGGAACGAGAAGCGGATCTCCCTTTATTATTATTCTACTCGGCCGGGCCCAAATCCACCTGGAAAATGCTCCCTCCCAGGAACTCCTCCCCACGACCCCTTTTCGATTGTTCGTTCCACCCCTTCGCTCATGCAGTGCAATTAGACCTGTTAGCATAACCAGCCCTAATTAGAGTGCGGTGGTGGGGCCTCTCCCAGCAGGGTCGCACCTGCCAGCAGGCCAGGACGTGGATTAGAACCCGCGAGGAATGTGTGTAAATGCCCAGTCCCTCTCCCAGAGGCTGTGACCCCGGTGCCAGCTGCAGCGGCTTCATATTTCCATCCCTCTGGGCTTGGCACACGTGGTCATTTTGAATCCGGGCTCATCTGGCGAAGGCCCTTAGCTGACAGGGGAAATTCCTGAATGGAAAAACTAAGCCGAATCCTTCCACATCTCTGTGTGCGGCGACTCTGAGGCTGCCTGTTTAATCTACCGTGCCCAGCAGCACGGGATCTAAGCCATGCCACGTACCAGGGGCACGCTAATGTGCAGACACATAGGAGATGCTCAGCTCTGCAGCAAGGCTCCCTCGTCCGGCACCAGCTGCATTTCCATTAAAATTGGGAGGTTTTTCTGGAATTCAGGGTCAGAAAGAGTAATCCGAGCAGCACAGCAGCTCCCTGTTGTTTATTCTGGCCTGAGCCACACACATAGATTTACTGGTAGGAAGGTGCCTTGTAGTGGTTGTCACGGAGTCCCCGGGCGATGCTCTGGAACTGCTCCCCACAAAGCCAGTCAGGACTCTGGGGAGCCTCCTCTCCCTTGGAGCAGACTGTCTTCAGGGCAAGAAGCTCACACGGCTTCACCTTCCTGCTTCCTTGGAGCATTCAGCATATGCCCCTCTGTGCATGTCCCACAGCAAGTCCGCCCAGGCGGGGTCCTGGGGAAGCCAGAGGGTCCTGCACCCCCGCTTCGCAGTCAGACGTGACTCTCAGCCAGCCAGTAAAACAGAGGTTCATTAGATGACAGGAACACGGTCTAAAACAGAGCTTGTAGGTACAGCGAACGGGACTCCTCAGCCGGGTCCATTCTGGGGCCCGGCGAGCCACACAACCCCGTCTGCACTCACTCCTCGTCCCCAGCCAGCCCCAAACTGAAACCCCCTCCAGTCCCTCCTTTCTGGCCTTTGTCTCTTTCCTGGGCCAGGAGGTCACCTGATCTCTTTGTTCACCTTTAGCTATCCCCTTGCAAGGGGGGAAGGGCCCTGGCCATTTGTTGCTAGGAGACAGCTTGTTGGCCATTTATGCACACTGGAGACTTACGAAATGAATAGGGGAAACTGAGGCACCCACACAGTATTCAGAGGAAACATTAAGAACAGAGGAAACACTGCGTCACAATGTTACAGCTTAGTTCTGTTACTGATGTAAACACCTTCAGCTCAGTTAACTACATCCACACTTAAGGGGATGTTTTGCGTTAACTATTCCAGCGTAGTTAAAATGTTTTTGTAAACAAGGCCTTCCTTTATGCTGTCCCCACATTTTCCATTTGCTGCATATTTTTCATTGACAGGGTTTAACTGAATTGCAGCTGTCGGTGAGGGAAGCTCGGCATGGAATAGTGGGGGGGTGGGGTTTGCATCAGGAAAGGCATGGAAGGCAGTTTGGGATTGTAGGATAGACACATTAGCTGGATCTTTCTGTCAAAATATCCAGCAGTGAAACAGTTAACCATATTGCCATTTCAATGGCCATCTTTAGGTTTCAGAGTTAACATTCCATTGCGCTGAATGGGGCACTTCATAGCAGACCTATTGTTTCAGGCTATCAACAGACTTGTGCAGATGGCGCTGCATCAGTTGCAGCCAGGTCATGTTTTTCAGGTTATCTTTACAAGCATCTGGGCCAGAAACATCATTTTTATTGACGTGAAAGCTGAGTTTCTGGAGCGCAGTCGTGTCCCCAGGGGTGGCTGCCACAGCAAGTCTCGGGTTAACTCTACATGCACCCTCAAATGGCATGTACCTGGCATACTGCCCGAATTCCCGTCCACGGTGCGCATGCACCCTCTGATGTTGTGAGGGAGTGATGAGAAAGGGTGACTTTAAGGCTCAGAGGCTCCCAAAAGTCTCACTGCCACCCTCCTTGTAGATACCTCTCTCTCTCTCTCTCTCTCTCTCTCTCTCCACATTCCTTACAACTGGAAATAAAGTCTGCAAACCCTGGGATGAGAGGCACTATATATATACAAAGCAAGTGCCATTAAGCCTCACAACCTCCTTGGGGAAGGGGATTAAGTATTGGGGGAAACTGAGACAGAGAGGGGCAAAATGACTCGGCCACGGCCACACAGTGTGTCAGCAGAGATGGGAATAGATCCCAGGAGTCTTTATGCCCAGTCATCTCCTCTTGTCCCTCTCTCTTTATGGCACATGTGCTCTGGGAGAAGGCAGTGTTTGGGGTAAGGGAAAGATAGTGGGGAGCAGCGATCTGGCTGGGCTGCAGGGTCCAACATGGGACGGGGCAACCCACTCTGGCTCAACCTGTGCCCACGCTTCCTGCGTTCCCAGTGACTCACCCTGGGCACTCTGCGTCCCGCCCCATGGGTGCATCTCCTCTCTGGAGCCGTCAAGCCTCCGAGCTCTCACTTGCTCTGTTTTGTGGAGGAATTATGCTAGAGAAGCAAGCCCCAGCAGGGGGGAAGAGCACGTCTGTGTCGCTGCCCCCCTTGTCCCGCTGCCCGGATTGACTCCCTCTTTGTTCCTGATACAAAGCGGCTAATTGGTCTTAACGTGGCATTAGCAGAGATACTGTAGTCTCCTTCTCCGGGGGCTTCTGTTTCATTGGGGGCAGGAAGGGGGTGAGCTCCAGCTGGGAGTGAGAGCAGGATTAGTGCCTGATGGCATACATGGAAGGTGATTACGGGGGAAGGATTGGGTTATGGATTATCGAGGATTAAGGTCAGTGGACCGAGGGTAAAATTTATAGGTGAAAAATCTAATCTGCAGGTCCCCAGGAGGAGGAGGGGGTGAGGGGGGAAGGGAGCCACACAGATGATAGGAGGGGAAAGGAGAAGGGTGCACCCCCACGCTACCCCACTCTGAGGAGCCAGGCGGGGGTGAATGCAGGAGAGATTCCAAACGTCTTCCCCCAGAAAAACAAAATCAGTTTCCTCTAATCCCAGCTCTCAAGAGGCTCCTGCCAGCCGCTTTCATGCACCCCTAGCCATGGGCTTTGGGAGTGACGTGTGCTTTCAGCAATAGGAGAGAGACTCAGCAGCCAGGCCGGGGAACACGCCCCGGCCTCTCCCTCTCTAGCCCTTGGCTGCATGGCTCCTGCCAGGAGAAGCAGGAGACGCAGGCACAAGATGCTCTGATGCTGTGTCTCTGCCCTAGTCATTCCCATGTGCCCCTGGTACCGCGGTGCTTCCCACTGCCATCTGTAGCGTAAGCTGAATAAATAGGGCGGTGGCTTTGGGTGGAAACCACACGGACGAGCCCCTGCTCCAAGATCCCAGCTCGGCCGAGCGTCAGGCATGTCGTGTGACACTCACACGCACAGGCTGGGCCTCACACACTCCCGCCGGCCAGCCAGAACATCGCACGTTGAGTTACGCTCCGGGCAAGCAGGAGAGTTTGGGCTGTCACTCCGTTTGGCTGCTCTCTGCTCCCCGAGTGGTTCCTTGCCGTATGGAGCAGCAGCGAGGCGGAGGTCAGTGCCCCAGCTGGGGTGGGGTGGGGCTATTGTGGGGGAAGAGGGAACCAGGAGCTATTGGGAGTGGATCTCTTGGACGAATTGGGGGCAGGGCCCAGACAAACTCTTGTGGGGGAGGGGTGACAGGAGCTATTGGAGAAGAAACATTTTAAAATGAAACCTGAGATGCTCTGGCCCTTGTTACACTGGAGGTCAGACCAGAAGGTCATAATGGTCCCTGAAAACCTACTGATCTATTCTCATGAATTCACATGACTCCAGGCGCTGGGGCTCTAAGAAAAACACCAAATCTCATGAGACTTACGATCACATCACGAGATTTGGCCACATGTTCTATGGATCTGGGCCTGGCAGAAGGGCAGTCCAGGGCTGCTGCTGGCAGAGGCTATGTGGATCTCCAGTGACTTCTGCATTTTGCCCTGCTGGAAAGAAGAAGCAGCCAGTTACTGTGTCACTGAGGCAGCTGGTGTTAGTCACCTTCCGAAATAAACCACGGGTCCATGTGAGCTGCTGCCCTGCTCTGCATTTCCCATCACAACCGCTCTGTCACTGGACGCTGAGTGGGCCTAGCGATGGGAAAATACAAACCTCAACTCCCAAGGGCAGGGCAGGGGGTACGACGGCTCTGGGACGAATCAGAACGTTTCTGCTCACTGCTGCGCACGCAGAGCAGGTGACGGGTGTGTGTGTGTGTGGGGGGGTGAGTGTGCATGTGATCCTGTGCAGGTAAAGTGGGGAGTGTGATTGTGATGGGATGAGTGTGTAATGCAGGTGTGGACGAGCTGCGGCTTTACTCATCTTTCCCGCTGGGAATTTCCTGCCTGTCCCGGTGATCCTGGGCAGCTCAGGGTGAGGTCTTAAGTGGCGCATCGTACACTGTGTGCTGGCGCAGACTCCTGAGGCGTAGAATGACCACTCCACCCCGCCCCCTTCCATCGTATTTGGACCCAGGCCGCTGGCCCCGGAGCTCTCCGATTCACTCGCCGTCCCAGCGCTCTGACGCGTCAAGGGGGAAAATCGCTCCACCATCCTCCCTGGCCAAGGTGCCGAGCGCTTTGGTTAAGACAGGCCCTGAACAGCCTTAATTTGCCCCTGTTTCTCTTCCAGTTTGTCTGGGGCCAGGAGGGGCCCATGGGGCTGGAGGCAGAGAGGGAAGGAGTGAAAGGGGGCTCTCACAAAATGAGTCGGGGCGGGGAGGGGAGGGGTATAGGACCAGGGGAACTGCCAGACTGACTCAGAGCCAGAGGCCAGAGTCCATATTGCTCCCAGGCAGTATTTCCTCCTGGCCCCCAAGAGTTAGGCCTGGCCTTGGCTAGGGTTTTGAGCCAACCCTTCCTAACGCTTAGGCTTTAGCCATACCCTTAGCCCCCCCTCAAGCAAAACTTGCCTTGCCTTGCCTAGGGGCTTGGCAGTTTTTAACACGATCTAACACCACGCCTTGAAATAAACCCTCCTTCAGACAAGGGACGTTTCATCAAAGGAATCTGCCCTCGGGGGCTCATTCTTCCAGAACTGCCCACTGTAGACGGGACTGACACATTTGGAGACAGGACACCGGAGAGAGAGCTGCGCTGGGGAAACACACAGTCAAACTCACTGCACTGAATCCCCTGAATCCCACCTCTCTGAGTATCAGGGCTAAGAGCCCCACCGCGATCCATGGATGGGCTGGCACATTCTGAAGAGGTGAAGGGACTTTCTAAGAACAGCCAACAAGCCCCATAAGTTGCTGATGCCCAGAACTAGTGCCACATCCTCTCTTCCCCTGAAGTCTCTGGAGACATTTCCTGAACCACACTGCAGCCTCCCTTCCCCTGAGCCCTCCCTCCCCGCCCTGGGGTAGTTGCCCAGAATCAGCCGCACCCTCTCTGTTCTAGGCAGCAGCTTCTTTAGTTTCTGCTCAGAGTTCCTTGGAAC
>NW_020664587.1:9466574-9479422 GCF_002925995.2 Terrapene triunguis
GGCGGCGAGAGGGCGGCGAGCCCCGGCTGTGGCCCCGCTCTCCCCGGTGGCCGGAGCGCTGCGCCGCCCCCCTCCAGGTGCCGCCCCAAGCACCAGCTTGGGTGCCTGGTGCCTGGAGCCGGCCCTGACCGAGGGGCAAGTTTTTCCTTTCTCAATGGCTCTGGGAGTTGGACAAGCCAAACCGGTGATGTTATTCAGGGCCAAGTCCTCAGCGGGTGTAAATCAGGCACGCACCATTGGCTTCAGTGCTGATTTACACCAGTTGAGGATCCAGTCCTTAATGTGGAGTCATAGACTCGTAGGACTGGAAGGGACCTCGAGAGGTCATCTAGTCCAGTCCCCTGCACTCAAGATCATCCCTAACAGCTGTTTATCTAACCTACTCTTAAAAATCCCCAATGATGGAGATTCCACAACCTCCCTAGGCAATTTATTCCAGTGCTTCACCACCCTGACAGTTAGGAAGTTTTTCCTTATGTCCAGCCTAACCTGCCCTCCCCTGCATCCGGCTGCAGGATTCCAGACTGGTAGGCAGCTTGGAGGAAGTGGAGTTAAGAATGGGGTTAGACACAGATCCCTTGGGTGTTAACCCCTGGATCCCAGTCTCCTTTATGCTGTGATGGAGCGTCTCATGCTCTGTCACCTGCTTTATCCCAGTCCTTTGACTTTACCCAGTGCTGCATTCTGCCCTTCTCTAGCACTTCCCCTCCTGGGATTTCAAAGCACCAATGGACTGAGTCTCACAACGCCAGGGGCTGGCGAGAGTTATTGGACCCATTTTACAGATGGGGGTGCTGAAGCAAGGAGAGATTGAGGCCTACAAATGTCCAAGTTGGGTGCCTAAAGCTAGGCCCATAAATCCACTTTCAGGTACCAAAATAAGTGATGTCCAGAGAAGCTGAGCACCCGCTATTCCCACTGAAGCCAATGGGAACTACAGCTGCTTAAGATCTGTGATGTTCAGGCCAGCCAGGTGTGACACCAAGACCCTTGGCAAAGGTCCCCTGTTCTTTGCAAACAACTTTTCGTCTCAGACCTGACAAACTCACTTCATCAAATACATTGCTCCCAGGCTGTTTAGCCATAAAGGGTAACATGTAAGGTCTCTATTGAAAGCTGGCAACTTATCAAGGTTCTTAATCATGGCGTGATGTTAAGGCATTAAGTGACTATACTGAAGTTGACGCCCTTATGCTCTTCAAGTTAAGAGGCGTCACCAGGGAGAAATACAGCTCGGTGACGGCCTATTCATGCAGGAGGGAGTGGCCGCCTCTCCCTGGTTAGCCCGCGATGTCATGCAAGGTTCAAGTGTTTACCGTTGCCCCGTTGCAGAAAAGTCAGTGCAAAACCAACGACGGCAAACAATAGAAACCAAGTGGAGGTGGAAATATTACAACAGACAGGGTCCCCCGGTCTATGGGTAAAGACTGCTTCAGTAGAACACACAGTGGGGAGCGGCCCTCCGCAGCCAATCCCCGAGGAGACGTCTCCTGGAGTGGGGCTGTGTTCATGACAGTTTGGATCCTGGTTCCTGTGAAGCCAGGCAGCTTTGCAACAGACTGAACGCTGCCGGGAGTTGGGGGGGGGGGGGAGAAATCCCACTTTATTAGCTAGGAAAGGGAACCGTTGATCAACGTCAGCCTTAATTCGGGTTGCACCATTTTATTTTGTATCTCTCCTGTTTCTAGTTCAATCTTTATTCTTAAATAAACCTGTTACTGGTTTGTTATAAAGGCTCACCTGTGCTGTGTGTGAGGCAGGAGCAGGGGGTTAATGTAAAACGGGGGGTACCCGGCTCCTTTGGGGGCTGGGATTTCTGTGAGTAGCCAGTGTCGGGGGCTGGATGTCACAGGGGAGTGCTTCTAAGGGACTTGGGGTGCTCCTCTTGCTCACCTGCAAGGCAAAGAGAAGGCTGGCAGAGCCCGGAGGGGAGCGCTCGAGTGGCTGACGGGCTGGTGGCATTAGGGAGAGGAGCCCAGCACGGAATGGACTAGGGAGAAGTGATTCCTAGCTGGTGGTCCTTTCCCCCACTGGGTGAGGAAGGCTCCCAAGGGCAGGAGAGATTGCGGGTGCAGTAGGAGAGAGGAGCGGAGACTTTATTTATCAGAGAACCCAGCTGTCACCTCCTCCTCCCTTGTGGTGCAGCTGATGCAGAGGTTGCTTTGACTCGCCTCTCCAAATTTAGCAAGAGCCCCTGAACGAGAGACGCTTCCTGTCAATGAACTCACTTCAAGCCCAGCCGCTGAATCATAACATTAAAGAGACTCCCCAGAGGCTGGGGCGCTCTCTCCTTCTGTCATCCTCTGGAATCAGGGTTAAGGAGCAGCTGCCCAGGCCAGGTAGGCAATGCTCTTCTCCTGGGGTCTCTCTTGCTCTTTTCTCTGCCGCCTTTGCTTTCCTTCCTTCACTCTCTGCCTCTGTCTCCCTTGCCAAATCCCCTGTTGAAAGCCTCCTCTCCTGGTGCTGTTACCTGCCTCTTGTCCAAACCGCTCACCTTGGGCATTGATTGTTAGGGATGCAAAGTTCAGATCTGGATCAGAACTTTCCCAAAGCCCAGGGGCTGCGCAGATCCAGGTTTTTGAACTGGCCAGTTAAAAAAAAAAAAGAAGAACCAGGTGCAAAATTCAGTCCTGGATCGGAGCTGTCTCGAAGTTTGAATCCCTCTGGCTGTTCGTTCAGACCCATCTCTACACGAAGCCTAAATACCTTTCTCCTAGAAACCAGCGAAGGTTGCTAAGAGACACCCGCGTGATTTCCCAGCATATCACTTAAAAACTCAAGTTCTTCAAAGCAAGGAAACAAACAGCTAAGGACATCATAAATCTTAACTCTTGCCTCAGAACAGCTGAAAACACGATCAAGCCCTGGCTGGGATGATTTAGTTGGGAATTGGTCCTGCTTTGAGCAGGGGGTTGGACTAGATGACCTCCTGAGGTCCCTTCCAACCCTGATATTCTATGATTCTATGATAATTTTATCACGTATAAAGACATGCGTATTTCATTGCAATACAACAGCCTTATCTCTGATCTGTGAATTGTTTGTGGGTTTTATAAGTATTATTCTTGTTATCTAGAGTTCAGTAAATAAGTGTTTTCTTTTACAAGATACTGTTATATGGGAAATATTGTCAACTCATAAGTGTATTAGCTGACAGGAGAATGTTTTGGTCAATTCCATAAAATTGATGGTTCTCGAGACTATAGTTATCCAATAGATGCTCTTAAACATGTTCATTCCAGTTCTAGAGATGTTACCATTTCTATCTGTGTTCCCCATGTTCAGCACAGGGAATATTGCTGGAACTGAGAATATAGTTACACCCAGAATGAGCTTCTTAAGTGCACTCATGGTATGAACATAGGTTAATAGGAAAGTATAGAACATTATCCATTTTGGATATTTGTGGGCTTGCATCTGGGGCTGATCAATATGTATCGTTAATGTATCCGTATTGGGATGTCGCTTTGACGTTTCGTTTTCAGAAATGTTTTGTGTGATGTGTTATAGTTTGGGATTACTTGTGAAAGAGATGTATTTATGCTGGACCAGAGTTGAAACTCATGGGTTGTGATGCAATATGCATTAGTTTATATTTGTTTTGTTTGTTACATGGGCGGAGGAAGATTTCTTATGCCCCTGACTATTCATTTCCTTTCCCTTTAAACGCTTGGATTTTGTAAATGTGCACCGACGGGATTGGTAATGACGTTGCTGTCACTTGGCAACCTGGCCTGGATTTTGAAACAAAGCTTTTGGTTTTGGAATTTCTTAAGTTTTTCAATTTTCCCCCCAACATCTTCTATTTTTGGTGGGCGTGGAGGTGAATGAAGACACAATTTAAAACATTTGTAATTAATAGCATCGAGGGTTCACCAGATTAAAGGGAGGGAGTGGTCCTGGCTGAGTTAAGAACGGCTCCCACCTGGATCATCCCGTGCACGCTTGATATAATACGCACATTCCCTGCATAGCTACGGCCCTAATCCTGTGCTGAATCCCATGCAGGCAGACCCCCTGATTGACTTCAGTGGGGCTCTACGTGGGTGCAGAAGAACTTGTTGCAGGATCGGGACCTAACGCAACCACAGATACGTATTGAGCACAACCTGCCTTCGCTCCCAGGCTAGGTCCTACATTAAAACACTTACTGGTCCAGTGATGTCAGTTAGGGGGGTGATTTTTTTATACTGGCAAAAGCCCCTGTGTAGACACAATTTCACCAAAAGAGTTGCTTTTGCCAGGATAAGCTGTGTCTCCACTAGGAGGATTTGTCAGTATAATGGTATCAGTATAACTATACTGGCAAACACTTTCTAGTGTAGACCAGGCCTTCATGTTGTAAAGATGTGCTCACCTGTCACGGCAAATTCAGCTCCAACTCAAGCCTAGACCCCATATTCTGCAGCCAACTCACCAGGCTTCAATGGCCATTAAGAATTCTGTGCACGGCCCTGGTGCTTTCATACTGTGCGTGAGTAGATAACATCAGCTCTGCTGCCTGCAAGACCAGGGTTCTGCTCCCGGTTTGCTGTACGCTCTCTATGTGATCTTTAGGAAGTCGCTTACTCTCTGTTCATCAAATACCCCACATGGACCCATGCTCACCCCCTCCCTAGGCCCAGGGGCGTTTGGAAGAGGAGGGATAATTTTACCAGGTCCTAGAGTTTCCTTTCACTTTTGTGAAGTAGCCCTGTCCAGTCCAGATGTCTCTGACAAACATATTCTCTGTCACCCTGGTTTTGTCTCCTTCACCTTCTAGGACGCAGCATTGCTGCATTGTCTCTAGTTTTCCGACAATGGCGATTCTGTAAACGCTTTCCTGTTCCTGCCGTCCCAAAGCGCTGCTTGCACCAGTCAATGCCAACCTCTACCCATGTTTTGAGTGTCATGACGCCCGGCATTGGGCAGATCGAGGGACACGAGAAAACATCCGTCACCACCTTCAATGAAGGGCCATTCCAAGTCATTTTGTCCAAAAATTATTAGCCAAATGTATAGAAAAATTCAGAAAACATTGTAGTTCCCATGAATCTGAACCCTCACTGTTTGCAAGGCTGAAGGAATTTCTGGGTTTGGGGAATTACAAGGATTCCTGGACTCTATTCCTGGATCCAGTCTAATCCAATCTATATATCTAAGAGAGCATTTATTTGCCCCTCATCACCACAGTGTCCCAACGGCTCACTATGTGGCCTTAGATATGTCACGTCACCTCTCTGTGCCTCAGTTGACCCATCAGTGAAATGGCTCTAACGACCCTTTCCTAGCTTGCAGTGTTGACATGAAGCTTAACCAACTAGATAAAGTGCTTTGGGATGCTTAGATGGAAGCAGTCCAGCGTTGCTTTTATTCACTGTCACAGCCACTGTGCAGGAACTCTGGGCTCACATCCGTCTGTGGCCCAGTTTTCCTAATGCATTTTCCATCTTCCGAGCTCCACTGGCACAGCTGTAATGTAGCTCTGTATGGCATGAACATCAGGGCATGTGATCCTGCCCCTTGGCCTCACCTGGGACTGGTTCCCTTTGCCCGTGGTATCACAGGTGAGACTCTCCACCTTCCTGACCCAGGAGGAACCAAGCCCAAATAGGAGCAGAGCTGACAAACCAACCAGCTCCAAAGAGCTCTAACGGACGTCACAGCTTCTGAGGCCTCTTGCTACAGCTGGCAGCTCAGAGGAAACTGTTCTTTCAAAGTGATGCTCTGAACTTCAGCGACTGCCCCATGGCGGAGTGAGTTTCCTGTTCTGTAGCAGCAGCTGTTGGTGGGGTGGGGGAACTGGGAGGAGACACCTCTGCCAACCTGTTCAAAGGTGGGTGCTTCAATTAGGCACCAGTGGCTTGATCTGAAGAGGTGCTGAGCACCCACGACTCCCACCGACTTCACTGGAGTCCATTTGGATTGAGACCCCTCGGATGCACCTCCTTGGATGCTGGCCCTGGTGGACTCCTCTCCTTCCTCGACATTTAGACCCTTCAGATACACGTGGGCTGCGATCATGTGGGTATCCTCGGCCGTCTTCTACCAGAGCAACACCCATTTAGCGTCTCTAATCTCCCCATAGAAGGCAAACTTCCCAGCTCCCTGCTACTTGTCACTGGAGGCGCTGGAGGAGAAGAGGAAAGACTCCCAGGGTCCCATCCCAGCCTTCCCCAGGACGGTGAGGTCCTCAGCCCTTTGCACGCTCCAGCCCTTGTTCACCGGCCACGAGGAACAAAAGGCCATTGAATGAAATTCTGCCATGTACTTTGCATTATACCAGGGCTCATCTATGCATTGCAAATAGCCGGACGCTTCCTCATGGCTTGTGCTCCTAACACACTACCCTTCAGTGACCCCTGCTGGGAGAGGCTGGGTTTGCACTAGCTGCGACCTGCCCTCTGGCCCGTGCACTTGTCCTAGTCCCTGCAGTGACTCCTGCTGGCAAAGACTAGAATTGCACTTCCTTTGAGCTTCCAAACCGCGGTTGCTCCTGCACCCCACACAGGACCAGAGCCCTGGTGTGCGTAAAGCAGCACAGAAGTTACTCTGTTGATTTACACGGTGTAAGTTACACCCACCAAAGCCTGGCCCATATTTGTAGTGTTTGTGAAATGCACGAAAACAAATGCAATACCCTAGCGACGTCAAACAACAGAAAGGCTCTGAATGACTCTGGTGCTGCGCAGTTTTCTGGTGTTTGCCACATCAAAGGAGTGGGGTCGCTGGCGGTTTGCTGAAATCCTGGGGTGAGGTCTCTCTCTCTCTCTCTCGCATGCACAGAACAGCGATGGTCTATAGTTGTTACAAAGGCTGTTTGCAGGAGTGTGAGTGACCTGCTCTCCTTAGTGGGTGAGCGCCGGGGGTGGGCTGCCTGTTTGTGGTTGCGGGAAGATCTGTGACAGGAAACTGCCTGCCAAACAAATCAATGGAATTTCTTTGTACACGTCCGTGCTCCCGTTCTGGATCGCTGTTTGCTGCTTTCTGTGGAGGTGCTTGCCTACTGGAATACCCCCGGTCTAGATCTCTGTGGTCACATTGTCATGGAGGTGCTTGCCTACTGGGTTACCTGGATCTCTGCACTCAGACGGTTCTGGAGCTGTATGTAGACAGGGGTAGCCCAGGTCTGGATCTGAGCAGCTGAACTGCGGTGGGGCTCACACAGGCTGGGGTACCCGGATCTCTGCACTCCGCTTGCCATGGAGGTGCATGCCTGCTGAGTACTGTCATATTGCTGGGCTGCACTTTGGAAAATTTCGCTGCAGAACCAAGCCTAGATCATTAAAAGTGATGGTTAATTAAATCAATCAATCAATCAGTCAAACCAAGGAAACCTAATAAACCCCAGCATTTCCCCTTGGCAGCTGCATGAGACCCCGTTGTGTTGTATCTAGAGGGAGATCCGGCCAGGTAGAGTCTCTTTTGCTGTGATAATGGGGAATCGTGAAGACCTCCCTCACACCCACAAACTCCCCCCCGTGGGTGTAACTACGGCCCTGGGAAAAGCCTTGCATCTTTCCCAGCTTGGAGCCAGTTCATTGATGGGAAAGGCCAAATCTGAGACCCCACAAAGCAGGCCAGGTGCCCCCCAGCACGGATCTCTCCTGATCCCCTCCCTGTGCTGCCCCCACCCACTAAACCAGTTCATGCAGGCGTCGAGGCCACTTGCGCCCCCCCCCCCCTTTTGGGACTCCTCCTGGTACTTTTTGCATCCTAACAGGAGGGCTACCAAATCCTCCATCTGGACTCTCTTTTTCTGGCAGGGGTGAAAGAGGGGCCATCTCCCTGCATGCCATTGGCTAATCCCCTGTAATCCCCGACACGTGATGCCCCCGGGAGAGCTCGTGTTCCACAAACAGGTTGTCAGAATGAGGGCTGCTGCCTGTGATCCTGCTGCAGGAGCGGCTCACCCCAATGCTGGGGACCTGAGAGCAGAGCACACCAGCCGGGGCCAGAAGAGATGGGGCAGAACCTCTGAGGCGGGAGGCTGGGGGGCATGGCAGGGCCGGCGAGGGCTGCCCGCAGCTGTGCTGGGTGGAGGAGGAGGTGATCCCAGGTAAGTGCCACTTTCCAGCCTGGGACCGAGACTTGGAGCCAGCTCTGCAGTCAGGCATCCCAGCCAAGTGAGCAGGAGGATTGAGGTCCTGGGTTCCCATCTCTGCCTTCCTGCTGGGATCTGTGGATCTGACAGTCCTTGGCATGCAGGGCCGGGAGATGCTCGGAGGAGCGCCCTTGGCTGGGCCGGCCTCTCGGTCTGACAGAGGCGCTCTGTTGCTTCAGAGCGTGCTCCTAGCGAGGCTGATTGGGAAGGGGCTGTTTGCTGGGGGAGGGACGGGGGCACTCTGGGCTGTGAGTCCACGTCGGTTTGAGAGACGAATCCTGTTGTCGATTTGATTGTGACTCTGCCTCGAGGCTGGCGACAGGCAGGTCCTAGAAATGAATTAAACCTGACTTTCGGCGGCATTTCCTGGGGGCTCTTGCTGCCCATCTGTCTTTGGCTGCAGCCCTCTAGTGCCCGTTCCACCCCCCGCCCCGCTCTCCTCTATGAGATTCAGTTGTTGAGGCCTGCCAACCGGCTACTGCACCGCCTTCCTTCGACGGGACTCCGTCACGTGCCAGCCAGCGTGGAGGGTTCCCAGGGAGACGCAGGCACTGGCAGGGAAGTCAGTGTCAGGCTAGCAAAGCTGTATGTGCATCAAGGATGGCCACGTGAAAGGAGACCCAGCTAGCCCCATCCACGCTCCCCAATGTCCTGGGATCCTGCAGGGGACAAAGATTTGGGATCATTGTAAGAGAGCACAGCTGGGATTCCACCTCCGGCTCTGGGCACGTCGGGACTGGGAAAAGGCAGGTAAAATGAATCGGCTTCAGAGAAGAGACACAAAAATGACAAAGGGGGCGGAAGGGTTAATTTATCTGGAAAGATTAAAGGAGCTAAAGGCTCAATTCTGCTCCCTGTTACAATCAATTGACTTTGGCAGCCCTAGGATCTGTTAGATATGATGGGCTTGCCCCAAAGACCCTGATCTGGCTATTTCGGAGCAATTTTCCTTAGGAATTTTCCCCATCTGCCCCTTTTCCTGAGTACTCCACTTAGCTTGGTATAGCAAGTCTGGACCCACTGATTTTGGCCTAGAAGGGGCTCAAGTTGACCTAGTCTAATGCAGTTGGTCACTTGGCATTGCCTGAATTGACGTGAGACGCTCCCAAACTCACTCCAAAATAACAAAATCAGTTCTATCCTCCCCCGTCCCTCCCCCGTGGTTATTTCAAAAGCCTGGCAAGAGGACAGATTTCCTGGAAAGCTCAGAGCTAGGTCCAAGTTCTCAACACTGATGCCTGGGCCGGATTTTCAGAAGAGCCCAGCGTCAATGGGCCTTATTTTGGTGCCTAAATCTGGCCCTTCCGTGTGCATGAGCATGAGAGACAATCACCGTCTCGGATCTGAGCCCGGAGAACAAGGGGGTGTAACTAGGAGAACTGAGGTGGACTGTCAGACAGGACTTCCCGACAGAGGGTGGAATAGCCACCCAAGGGAAGGGGGAAAGCCCCAGAGCTGCAGACAATTATAACCCGACTGGATACAGCAGAAGAAAATGTTCACTGTATGGACCAGTCCTGCCCTGACTGGACGGATGGATCTGAGAAGTTCATTTTTATGAGCAAATACTCCCCCCCCTTCTGTTCTGGCGGAGACTCCACTCCTCTGGCCCCCCTCCCGTTTTTGAAAAAAAAAAATCTTATTTGCCCAGTGCAGAGCTGACGATGATCCGCGCGCTTGGTGTAAGCTGGACAGCTGGAAAGGCAGAGATGGCAGCTGTGTCATGCTGGCCCCGGGACGGGTTCTGCGCCCGTCGGCGGTGACATTGTCATTGGTGCTCCCTGCCTGCATTCTGTTCCCACAAGCACTTTCCATCCATTGCAGCCATAGCGTCTGTTTTCAGACCCCCCCTAGTCCCGGGGGCTAATGCTCCTGCCCGGCGTCTGCATGTCATGGTGTGCGTTAGCCATGCAGGCCGTCAGCTGTGAGATGTCATGGGGGGTCAGCGACCCGCTGGCATTGGGGTACTTTCAAGTGTCCTTTGCAGCCTTTTTAAGCCAATACTTGTAAGGGTGCAGGGGACAAAAGCATCGGTCCAAGTGAATTTGTCTACAGGGATGGACACGGGCTAGAGAGAGGGATGGATGACGGACTGTGCCCAAGTTCTGGCACTGCAGGTTGCAGATTCTCCATTGCCGTGTGGCCTCTGCAGTCATTCCCCCGGGGCAAAATGAGCGCAGAGTGGCCGGAAAAAGGCTGCCCGCTCAGAGTGGGATCAGGCCTTTTGTGTTTTCTTCCTGCTGCACAGCACAAACTGCCCTTCCTGGGCAGATCTGCTTTACGTTCCAGCCACTACCGCAGACCACCCCTAGCTGGCGCTAACGAGCCCCTGGCCAGAGATCCCAGTGACCATGGGCCCTAGGAGTGAAGGGGAAGATCTAAAAAGAAGCAAACGCACAGGGGTGTAGAGTGCCTTAGGGGCAGGGATGTTAGAGGTGGAAAAAATCCATCCCATGTTACCACAGATCACTGAGCTGGTTCCCTTCGGGTGCATCTGCTATTAAGCGACCACGCTTGAGCTGAGCCACAGGGACCCACCCCGGTTAATTTAGCAGTGGGTGAGGATGCTGCATAGCCCAGATTCTCCATCTCCGACCCCAGTGTGGTCCCTGGGGATCCCTGAGCTTGGTTCCTTGGAGATGACTGAGTCACTCGCAGGTGAGGCTGGTTAATTGCAGGGCGGGGCAAGGGCAAGAGAGAGAAACACCAAGTGTGTAATTCGGCTGGAGAACTTGATTCTGATCTGACCTCCACTAGATTTACACCAGTGTAACTCCTTTGCTGTCAGGGGAGTTACTCCTGATTTAAACCCGGAGATTCCGGCTCTTTGCATTCGGGTCCGGATGTAGGGTGTGACGTGTGAGCCCCCTGTCTAGCGTCCTGATGAGACTGATCCGAGCCCCCAGGGACAGTGACATCCCCCCCCCCCCCCCCCCGGCCAGTGACTGCGTGGCCCCAGCCCCTGGTACTGTGAGTGAGCAGTTTGCTCTTGTCCTCCTTGTGCCAGGCTCCCCCATGCTGTGGCCAGACTGAGAGGGAAGCGAGCGAGCGGCGATGCGAGGGGAGCTCCGTGCCATGCTGCAATGGCGGGAGGCGGATTTCCAGGAACGATGCACCTACATCGTGAAGGACCAGCCGTGCGAAATGCTCACGCGCCCCGACGTCCCTCGCGCACAAGCCTCCTTACCCCGAAACTTGGCCTTCCAGTGCAACAGCAGCCACAAGGTGAGTCGCAGGCACCAAGGGTTTGGCTGTTCCTGGGAGCCCCGGCCCAGGCAAGAGGCAATGGGACAAGAAGAGGGGCTCTGAGGTATCCTTTGTGCCCCCTCACCATTCCTCTAGGCAGATAAACTGCACACTTGCAAGACACTTGTGCACATTCTCACATACGTACACACACATTGTGAACCTACACATGGACCTGCTAGTGAACATGCGACTGTGCACACACACCTGCTCGTGCTCATACGCATGCCTGTGAACATACTAACACGCGCACACCCCTGCACTTGCTAACGTGCAGACACAAGCGTGTGCATGCTCACATGCATCCACACCCGTGCTCATGCTCACACGCACGCACATACCTGTGTGCACACGTAACACCGACAGACCACAGTCGTCGGCAGGCTCGAACATGCTCATCCCTTGCAAGCTGCCATGCATGCCTATCGCACACCATCAGCGGGGGCACACCAGCAGGCCTGCACACAGACGGGCCGGCTCCCGTCTCTCTGCTTCCTGTGGGGAGAGATGAAAGCAGCAGGGGCTGGGCGGGTGCGGTGAGAGCCGAAGGCGCCTGAGCCTCCTGGGTGTGAGTGCAAGGGAGGAAGCTCCCAGGCAGGCCCCGCGAGGGCTGTATCTGCCTGTGGTATTCACCAAGTGACAGCCTCTGGGCTCAGCTTCCTCCCATCAAAGCAGGAGAGCGAGACGCAGCCACCAAGGCATTAACCTTCCCCTCCCTCCCAGCCCTCTCCTCCCTGCAGCCTGGCCTTCTAGGGGCAGGTGCCCAGATGGTGGTGTGTGTGCGGGGGGCTCATTCCCTTCCGAAAGTGAGCCCTGCCTGGCCTCAGCCCGTGCTCAGACCCCTAGGCCCTGTCGCCGCTGGCAGTGTGCCCATGTGGTGGTGGGGTGGCATGCCATGGCGGTGGGCAGCCTGGTTATGTCTCACAGGCTCCCTGACTCTGACTCTCCCGGGCCCTCAGTGTTAACCCTCTGCCTGCACCCAGGAAGTGCCCTGAGAACTTGCCACCTTGTCTTTCTCTGTCCCCACAAAGGCCCAGGGGCATGTGGGGGCCCTGGCAGCTATCAACCGGGGGGGAGGGGGGAGCTGAGTGCATCCCCCGCGCCCGGGGTGTGAGCACTAGACCCTGCTGCCATTCCCAGGGAGTCGGAGGGGGCAGATTTCCAGGTGCCTAGCGCCAGCCCAGGGCGTAGGCCACGCCTGGAGCTAGGGACAGGCAGAGTAGGGGGTTGGGGTGGGGAGGGGCATCTCCTGACAAGTGTGCTGGTGGGAACATGGGCCGGGTGGCTGCTCTCGGGGGGGGGGGGGGTGTGTGGGTGTGTGGAGGGGCTGGGGGCTGCTGCTGGGAAGGAAGGAAATGCAGAGGAGGAACGGCGTGAGTCAAGGGGGCAGTGAAGGGTTCCGAGGAGCTGGGAAAGGCAGAGAGCAGAGGAAGTGAAAGCGAGGGAGCAGGGACATTCCCAGCAGCTGGGTCAGGCTGGGGTTTTCCTGCTGTGGCAGGCTGTCCCGGGTGGGAGGGGT
>NW_020664587.1:9479432-9491975 GCF_002925995.2 Terrapene triunguis
CAGGCCTGCCCTGGGATCCGAGCAAGGAAAGGCTGGGGTTTTCCTGCATTTCCCACGGGAGAAAGGCCCCGGTGTATTACACCAGACTTGCTGACGCAGTTGGGGCAGGAGGTGCATTGATCTGCCCGGCTGGGATAGGTTCCAGTGGGAGACTCCCCTGGGCCGGAGTTCCTCTGCCACCTGGTGATAGCCCTGGGCATGCCAAGCCAAGCCGATGGGAGCCTCACGCAGCCCAACCAAGTCAAGGGAAAAATTACCATGAAGTGAACCGGGGCAGGTCCCCCATCAGCTTCTTCCGGGACCCTCCCCCCTGCCTGGGCAGGTGCCCCTCCCTCCTGGCAGCCATGCTCACCCTGTGCAGATGAGCAGAGCCCACATGGGCTGTGGGCGCGGCTGGTTCCCAGGCTAAAAGGAGGTCACTGACCAAGCTTGGGTCCCATTGTGCAGAGAGCACGTGGCTGGTGGGGGAGGAGGAGGGAGCTGAGGGGTGGGGAGGGAAAGAAGGGGCAATGAGCCATGGTGACAAGCGGGGGAGAGATATTAGCCAGACCCCTGCTGGTCCCCCACCCCTGAGCCTGCCCCCACTCCTCCCCTCCCCCCAGCCCTGCTGCCTGCTCCATGGACCTGCAGCTGGGAACCCACCAGGGGAGCACTCTGATTAACACATATGCCTGCTCCTCTTCCCGGCTCTCATGTGCTGGGGCGGCGGGGGGGGGCAGAGCGCTGCTGGATCAGGAGGAGGAGGAGGAAGGGGAGAGATGGGGGATGGGGAAGCAGAGCAGAAGACAAACTTCCCTCCTGTACAATCTCCCTCGAGCGTGGAGGAAATCCCCCCGCTCTGTGCACCCAAGGGCGAAGGGAACAGGGCTGAGGAGCGGGGCGCCGGTCGGGAATGAGCCAGAGGGAGGGTGCGGCAAAGGGAGGGGGTTCGACTCCCGCGCTGCCCGTTTGCTAGGCTGGAGGGGCAGCTTTCCCCACGCCCGCTGCCTTTGCAGGCTCCGCTTGCACGGATGCTGCGTTTGCCAGCAGCCGATGCTGAGGCCACGAGCGCCTGCCCTCGCCCAGCGGGAGGAGGCAGAGAAGGGTGCGTTCGTGCGATGAGCCAGCCACAGGCGCGAGCGGCCAGATCCCATCGCAGTGTGGGCCTGCTGGCAGCTGGAATTCCTCCTCGCCCCGTCGCACAGGCAGAGTTTGCATCCAGCCCTGCATGTCACCAGCCTTTGGGCCCGGGGGAGGCCAGACCCGGCTTGGTCCAGCCCAGGCCCGTCTCTGGGCCTGCCGGAAGAGACACGCTGCCCCGTGTGCAGCCGTCTCCCGTCGTGGCAGGACTGAAGGTGTCTCTGGGTGTAGCAAAGCTGGAGTGTTTTGGGGGAACTCCGGGGTTCTTTGGGAGGCTCCGGCCCCAGGAAGGGGCAGCAGGAGCCAGTTCCTGACACTCTGATGGGAATCGGAAGAACTTTCATTCACAGTCTAACGCAGCTCATCTGGGCTGATCCCCCCCAATGAAGCGTCTGCCTAATCCCGTTTAGGGATTAGCGTGTCAGGGGCCTGGGCTAATTAACACCAGACTGATCCCAGGACCGTGCTGTCCATCACCTGTTTGCACCGCCACCAAAATCGGGTCTCCCCAGCTGGGTTGCACTGGAGGTGCCGGCGAGACCTGCCCCAGGGGAGCGGGGAGGTGGCAGGTGGCCTTGGGCCGTAGCTGTGCTGCAGTTGTGGGAGGGTGCACGGAGTGTATGGCACGGGGGAAGGGGGATGGCTGTGGGTGGGTGGGTAGTTTGGGGGTATATGTGTGTGTCAGGAGTGCTGTAAAGATTCAGGATCCAAGGAGGCTGCTGGGATGTTCCCTGGAGCCCGTTCCCAGGCATGGGAGGAGGGCTGGCCGGTGCTGACTGCATGCTGGTGCCCTGCAGGTGGTGGCGGTGCTGAGCCGAGAGTACATCCCGTCGGGCACGCGCTTTGGGCCGCTGGTCGGGGAGGTCTACACCAAAGAGAATGTGCCAAAGAACGCCGACAGGAAGCACTTCTGGAGAGTGAGTAACGGCTCCCTCCTAGGAGGGTGATGGAGTCGGTGTGTTCTTCCCAGCCCCAAGGCCGGCCCCTCCGAGAGCTTTCACCCACTGCTCAGGGCTATCTGCGCAGCCTTCCTCCCAGACATGTCTCTGCTCCTGGCAGCCAGCCAGAGCGGGTGGCTTCCTGCGGGGGTGGAAGTCTCCTGGCTCTAACAGTCAGCTACCAAGGGTGCCCGGGGCGGAGACAAGCAGCACCTTCCCTAGAAGGCTTGGGTCACCAGCACTATGAGACAGCCGGCTTCTGCCAGGCCCTCCGCTCCTCCCGAGCCCTGCTCAGCTCCACTGGCCCCAACCTGCCCTATTGACCCGGGACTCCATGCCTCCGCCAGTCACCTGCCAGGTTCTCTGGGGGCAGGCTGGCTCAACATGGGGGCCAGTGCCTGGGAGAGAGAATCACTGGCATCTTTCCAGAGCCGGGCACAGCGTGGGCCTGCCTCTGGCGCAGTCTTTGGAAGACACTCGAATCAGGGAACCTCCTTGCGGGAAGGTTTTGCTATCTCCAGAGCACTCTGCCTCCATCCCCAGTCTGGTCCCCCAGCGCCATAGCTGGACCTTTGGGGGCACTGTCTTCCACTCATGTAGCCATATAGAGCTTGGGTGGCTGGGATCTCATGGCTGCCAGGGAAGAGGCCAGGGAACGCTCTACAGCATTGCCGGAAGCAGTGTCTCCTCGAGCGGGTGTTGTATCGATGCCCCAGCATGCTGTTGGGCAGACAGTGTGGCTGAGGACAGAGTCCTAATGGGAGAATGCGTCACATCTGGGTGCCATCATGTGTCCTGACCAGAGCCCCTCACCTGGCCAGGGTCTGGAGTCCATCCTGGGGCTGCTGGTTAAGGATGTGTCTGCAGCTCCAGCCACCACACCCGAGCTAGCTTGAATCTAGCTACCTCTGGTTCCGGAGCCATGAAGCCGCGGCTGGATGTGCTTCAGCGGCAGTACAAACCCCGGGTCATTGCTTGCAGGGCCAGCCTGTGCTGAAGTGCATGCTGCCACGGCTTCACTGCTCCAGTGCCTGACGTTAAAGCTAGCTCAGGAACGTCTGCCCAAGCTGTGGTCACGCCCTGTGCCCGCAATACCGACGTACTCTGAGTGATCATTTCTCTTTTATTGCATCTTCCTTCAAAGCACTTTACATACATCAGAGAATTAAGTCTCTCAATCCCCTGTGCAAGGTGGATCAGTATGGCTACCCCTCCTTTACAGATGAGGAAACTGAGGCACGGGGCAGGAAAGTGATGCAACTCTGGGAGGCACAGCAACAGAACTCAGGAAAGGAGCCCCCCCCGCTCCCTGTCCTGTGCTCTCACCATTAGACAACCCTGCCCTAGGTTATTTACACAGAGTAACCCCTCCCCACCCCATGCCCAGAGGAGGGGAACTTTTGCTGGTCAGACTGCAAGCAAAAGCCCCTTTCTGCATTCCCCTCTGTGCTGGGAATTTCGGGTGGGCGTCAGCATGCCCCAGTGCTTGCTGGGGAGTGTTGTGGGTTTTTTTGCTTTGGTTCGTTTTTCTTGTTTCTTAAAAGGAAATAATCCCATGGCTGCGAGCCAGCCAGTACTTAGCCCTCTGGCCTTTGTCAGCTCTTCCTGCCCTTCAAAGCACCAGGCGGCTCTCAGCTGTTTGCCTCCTGGAGCGACAAGGGGAACAGACCAGCCCTTTCTGGGGCCCTGCCCAGTCCCTCCTGCCGGGAGGCAGAACCGAGTCTGGTGCCAGAAAAGCCACAGAGGTGAAGGTCGAGGCTGCTGAGTTTGAAACCAAAACTCTCCCCGCGTGGGGTGATGTCAGCAGGGGCTGGGATAAAGCTCCTCCTGTGCCCGGTTCTCTGGGAGTGACTCATGAGAGCCCCACAGGGAGAGCAAGAGATCACAGATGGGCTGTAGGTGTCGCATGTACTTGGGACCTCATCACTCTCAGCAGCTGGTCACGGCGCAGACGCTCCACAGCCGAGGTGCTCAGAACATTGGTTCTTACAACCTTTTGGAGCGGGACCCGTTTTTGCGGAGCGTCCTCTGGGGCTGACCCCCGGCAGCGAGCGGTTGGCGAAAGGAGCAGCTGTGTTCCGGTGGATGGAACTCCTGGCTGGGGACAGTCAGGACTCCTGGGTTCTATTCCTGCCTCTGGGAGAGAGCTCGCTCCAGTGGACTGAACTTGCAGCTAGGAGCCAGGACTCCTGGGTTCTGTTCCATGTGGACCCAACACAGGGCAAGTGACTTCCCTCCTCTCTACCTCAGCATCCCGCGTCTGTTAAAAAGGGATAACAAAACTGGGTGACCATGTGCCCATCACCATCAGTGACAAACCTAGTGGGCACGACCCAGGAGGCCCCGGAGGCAGCATAAACCTCCTGACAGATGCACCGGCAGGGGATGCTCCTTTCGCTAAGCGCCCCCAGCTCTGTGGCTAACCGGACTGTCTCTTCCCTTCTGCCTCCTACAGATTTACACCCCGGGGGGCGAGCTTCACCATTTCATCGACGCCCGGGACCCCTGCCGCAGTAACTGGATGCGCTACGTCAACCCCACCCCTGACGCCCCGGCCCAGAACCTGGTGGCCTGCCAGAACGGCTTGGAGATTTACTTCTACACCCTGAAGCCCATCGTGACGGGTGCCGAGCTCCTGGTGTGGTACAATTACGAGTTTGCTGAGCGCTTGCAGTGCCCGCTGCCGAGGGAGCTGGCCGAGGAGCTCGGTGAGGAGTGTCTGGGGGCGGGGTCTTGGGCTGGCTGGTGTGCCTCCGTATCTGAGATGTACTGCAGCCCCAGAAAGAGTCTGGCTGTAATGGGGGGCAGGGGGAGTCATGCCAGGGGGCTGTGCCCCGAAGGAGGGGGTAGCGTGTGGGGTCGTGCACGTGTGTCTGCCATCCTGCACGTGTCTGGGTTCGCACAGAACTCCTGCCAGTTAAGCCACGCCCATGGATAGCGGATACTCTGCTCTGGAGCTCAACTGATCACAGGCTGGCTGGCCCATCCCCAGCCCAGCCCTGAACCTTGATTGTGGGTGGGTGTGGAGGTGAGCTCCAGGTGCCAGCTGATCCCCAGTGAAATAGGGGAGGGACATCAAGTACAGGTGAGTTTCCTGCAAGGGGGGGAGGAGTAGGGGCAGGTGATGGAGTGACAGGGGAGCAGGCAAGGTTGAAGGGTGCAGGCTCCCAGCCCGGCTTTCCTCTCCCCACAGCTGCTTCCAAGGAAACGGACAACCTTCCTGAACCAATGTTGATCTTCCAATCAGGGTTCAGCCTGAGTCTGGGCCAGTTCAATCCTTATTTCACCCAAACTGACCTGTCCATCTCTAGTAATCTCTGTCCATCTCTAGTCATCGGCCTCGCTCCAGGCCAGCTGAGGAGCTGTCCCGAAAAGTGCATTTAGCGCTGGTGAAAGACGCGGGGGGTGCAGCTGGTCCCACAAGGGTGGAAATCTCACCCACAACCCGAGGTCTTGGGAGATCACCATTGACGATGGTGGGATTTCCACCAGATGGACCCAACCGCCTCAGGACAGGACATGGGTTCTGTCTATACGGCAGGCCCAGCTACAGGGCCCTGGGGACTTGTCTGCATTTAAAGTGTCTCAGGTGCTTGGAGCCTGGGATGGGAGCCTTGGATAGGATATGAATAAACAGCCAGGTAAATCAATAGTCACTCACAGTGCCTGGATGGAAGGGGTGGGGGTGGGATTCCCCTGCCAATGACACTTCCTGGCAAAGCCAGTACCCAGACATGTGTGGTAACATGTGTGCTTGCTTCTTTCTCTCCAGAGCACGATGGTATCCGGAAATCCACCGCAGAAGCCCCCACCACACCGGGGCCTCAGCCACCACAGGGGGGCTCGGCCGCCAACCCAAACCTCACAGCTAAGCTCACAAAGAAAAAGGAGGAGGAAGAGGGCGATGAAGATGAGAGCGTTGACCTGGAAGCGCTGGACAGGGGCCTGCCACCGAGCCCATCAGGATGCCGACGTGTGGCGTTGCGTGGGCAGCTTCCCCAGGAAGTCAAGCAGTGGCCCCTGGGGTTTAGCCCTTTCCCCAATGCCCCTGGCAAGGAAGGGGCACCTGAGAAGTCCAGCCCTCCATGCCAAAGAGCCGCGAGCCCCAGGAACCAGCCAGTCCTCAACTGCTGCCCGTACGGCCCAACTACCTCGCTGTGCAAGGAGCTGCAGCGCTGCCTCAGCAGCCTCTACCCTTCCTCCCCTCTGTATTTGCCAATGGGCCACCTGCCCCAGCCATATCTTTATGCCTGCAGCCCCATCCCTGCCCACTACCCCCGGTTTGCGCTGCCCCCACACGCCGCGCCCTTCCTGCCAGCGCCGCCCATGAGCAGGGTGGGGGAAGTCCCTCCCTTGGGGTTGCCTTCGCAGGAGCCGCAGGTATACGCCCGTGCCCGGGGAGGCGGGACATCTCCATCCCCAGGCCTCTACGCAACTGTCTTGCCTCATGGAAAACAGGAAGCCCACGAGCTCCGGAAGCCACAGGATGTTTTAATCTCCCTCCAAAGTGGCGCTTTCTCCTTTCCAGGCTTGGACTATGGACCAAAGCAGTATTCGTCCCCTGCCAGGGGCACCTCATATACCTCTGAAGTTCAGCAACAGAAACCTACCTCCCTGCTTGCCCAGCCACTGGAGGCCATCAATCTCAGCACATCAAAGTGCTGCCCGCCGGCCGGCCGCTTGGGCACCACGCCCGTGCCCTACCCTCTGAAGAAGCAGAACGGCAAGATCAAATACGAGTGCAACATCTGCGCCAAGAGCTTTGGGCAGCTCTCCAACCTCAAGGTACCAAAGGGCCACCTCGGGCCACTCTTCCACCCTCCTCCGTCAGCAGCCTCGCCCCTCCCGACCCACATCAGTATGCTCCTGCTAGCCTCTTCAGAGGTAGCATGGTCTAGTGGCTAGGGCACTAGGCTGAGAGTGTGGAGACCCGGGTTGTACTCCTGACTCTACCTGCTGCGCGACCTTGGGCCGGTCATGTTCCTGCTCTGTGCCTCAGTTTCCCCATCTGTCAAATGGGTATAATGATACTGACTCACCTCTGCTTTGCGCACTATGGAGGAAAAGTACCTCCTCATTTGGTAAATACCCTCCTGTGCTTCCTCCTTAATCAGTTAGTCTCCAACCCTCTCAGCAGCCTTTAGAGCAGGGGTTCTCAAACTGAGGGTTGGGACCCCTCAGGGAGTCACAAGGTTATTACATGGGGGGTCGCGAGCTGTCAGCCTCCACCCCAAACCCTGCTTTGCCTCCAGCATTTATAATGGTGTTTAATATATTAAAAAGTGTTTTTAATGTATAAGGGGGGTGGCACTCAGAGGCTTGCTGTGTGAAAGGGGTCACCAGTACCAAAGTTTGAGACCCACTGCTTTAGAGTCACATCTCACCCGCCTCCTAGATCTCCCAGTCACAAATCATTACGGCTGAAGATGTTCCATTGTTAATAGCCGGACACTGGGCTACCTGGGATCGTGCTTCGTGGGTGGGCTTCAGTCTCAAGCTGATCAGGATGCCCATGATGAATAGGGGTGGGGTCTGGGAGGACGTCACTAGAGTCCCCTCAGGTGTCTTTGCCCTGCCTCTGTGTTATCTCAGCAGCTCGGGGCAGGTCCCCTGTCCGGGATCTGACCCCTGGATCACATTGCAGGAGAATTTCCCCAGGCTCTCTCTCTCATTAGCACAGCACAACCCGGATGGGGGAAGCCAGGATGTTCCCCGCCTTGCCCCAAAAGTTCCAGGCAGGAGGGAAGAGCCAGCCCAGGAAAGGGCCCCCCCTCCTGGTCAGCAAGGGACAGGCAGGCGCACCCATTATCCCTGCTCATCCATCCCCCAGATGAGGAGAGCCCAACTCAGAGGGACAGTCGCCTCTCGAGCAAGAGGCTCCATCGCCTAATGGAAATGTCTCTCGCTTCTCTCCTTCAATCCCTCGCTTTTCTCAACCCCCTGAGCTCCTCCCATGTGCTTACTCCTGCACTTTCCCACCTTTCTTTCTTTCTCTCCCTCCCCACCCCTGCCCCGCCCCCTGTGCCCCCTGCAGGTCCATCTGAGGGTGCACAGCGGCGAGAGACCCTTCCAGTGCCACATCTGCAAGAAGTGCTTCACGCAGCTGGCTCACCTGCAGAAGCACCACCTGGTGCATACGGGCGAGAAGCCTCATGAATGCCTGGTAGGTGACGCTCCCTCCTTCCTCCTGCTAAAGGCCCCGGTGCTGGGAAAGGGGCCCCCGGGCCCATCGGAGCCCGTGACGGCGTGGGGGCGGTTGACTCCGAGGTCTGAGAGCGCGGGGCACTGTCCATTGGGGCAGCCTGATGGAGTGGTATCGAAGGAGGGGCAATGGCATCAGCGTGGTGGGCAGAGACCCAGCGGGGCCTCGGTTGCTGGGCAGTGGGAGGGTGGATAATGGTTGTCGGGGGGACGAGGACTCAGCTGGACACGGAGCCCAAGGCACAGGACCAAGTTCTGCCCTGGGCTGAGTGAGCCCAGCTCCATTGCCTGGGCTGGAGTCGCCCCCAGCAAAGCTGATCCTCGCAGCAGGCCCGTGCCTGGGGGACAGGCCGGGGGCTGAGCCCGGGGGCTGTGGTGGCTGGCAGGCAGCCAGCTGTGGGTCTGACACGAGTCCGTCCGCCCCTCCGCAGGTCTGCCACAAGCGCTTCAGCAGCACCAGCAACCTCAAGACCCACCTGCGGCTGCACTCGGGCGAGCGGCCGTACCAGTGCCGCCTCTGCCGCTGCCGCTTCACCCAGTACGTCCACCTCAAGCTGCACAAGCGGCTGCACGAGCGCAAGCGCCCACACCGCTGCCCCAGCTGCCCCAAGACCTACATCCACCCCTTCAGCCTGGCGCTGCACCGCCGCGGCTACTGCCCGCTGGCCCCAGGCGCCGCCGGCCCCCCCGCCCAGCTCGGCCACTTCAACGCCATGATCGACCACTTCGACTTCAGTCTGGACGCCGAGCGCCTGGAGGGGGAAGGGGCCGACCCCGCCCGGGCTCCTGGGCTCCTGGAGAATCTCATCCTGAGGGAGCTGGAGACAGGCAGCCGTGGGCAGCTCCCCAGGGACAAGGGCCCCTGCTTGCCTGGCCTCCACAAACAGCTGCCGCTCCTGCCCCTGCCCCACTACAGTGTCTCTGTCAAGCAGGAAGACTTCCCATTGCAGCCGGCCTGAGCCGCTCGCTCTGCTGGGACTGGACTGGACCCCACGCCCACTGGTTGGCTTTGGCTAGCTGTGGTCCCCTGGCTTCCTCTGGGCCAGGGCTAGGCAACAGACTAAGCCCTTACAGCCTCCTATGGGCTCTGTATCTTCCCCTCTGGGTCCCACGGACCAGCCCTGGGTGCCAGGGCCTGGGCTGGGGTACAGCAGCCTGGGATTTTGATAGAGGCCATGGACGTATCCGGAGGGTGAAGCGGGTGCCAGGGAGCTGTGGGTATCGCCTCCTGCTCTGCAGGCAGTGCTGGGAGGGGGCTTTGTTTCTTGCACTGGCCTCCCCAGTCTCAGCATTGACCAGGGGGCTGACACCTGGGCTTTAAATGAGCTCCAGCCCCGTAGCAGCGCCCTCAGCCTAGGGGCCTGTAGGGTGCCCTGCAGGGATCCAGGGAAAGCCTGGACAGACCAGCCCAGCCCAGCCCTTCCCTGGCTTCCTGGGATCTCTCTTCAGTGCAGGTCAAGGCTCACTGTCCCAGAACTCCGGGAGCTGCCCGGTCTGGGTTATCTCTGTGAATGGCCCAAACCTCCCCTTTAAAAGTGACGCCACCATGCCCACCAGGAGGTTAGGGTGGCAGAAACCCTGGGCTGGCCAGGAACCAGCTCCGGTCAGCTCTGCCGTCCCAGTGGGACCTGATTTCCTTCAGCACCACAGCGGCTTCCGGGCCCCAGGCCTTGTATAGAGATACCAAAAACTGGGATCCGCCAAGCCCATCCCAACTCCAAAGCACCTCAGTGCCCGAAGGGGGCTCCTGCAGTCTCCTCTCCGGGGTCACAGCCTGGGAATCTGTGATGAATCCTCGAAGTGCCACATGTCTGGTCGTGCCCACAGCCCCTGAGGGCGCAATCCAAGCGACACGAAGGTACAAAACCAAGGGGCTCCTCTCTCTGGTCTATGGAATGAGCTTTAACCTCTCAGGCCCCCCGCCCTGCCTGTGGGGTGGGGGGTGTATAGGAGCAAGACTTCGCCCCTGTCTATAGAAAGCTTTAATCTCTCCAGTGCCCCTCTTGTGGGGGCAGGGAGCTGCACTCAGTACAAGCCAGGGACCCCCGCCTGGCCTATGGAAAGAGCTTTAACTTCTCATGTGCCCCCCTCCCCTCCCCGATCTCGGGCTGTGACGCCCTCCCTGGTCTGTGACCCTCTCAGGTATCCCCGATGGGGCCGCCGCCCTCGCATTTGACTGTGCCCTTGTTTTTTTATTTATTTCTCGGCTGGCTGCAGCCCTGGCCGGAGCCTTTGTGTATTTCTTGGGCCGTTTGCTGGCGTAGAGTGCTGAAATGGAGGGGGTGAGAAAGTGGGGCCAGCGGGAGCCTGATCCTGGGGGCAGGAAGGTGGCACCTGGGGCGGGGGGACATTTAGCCCACGCCCAACATTCTGCACCCGTTAGCGGCTAGATTTCTGTCTCGTGCAGCGCCCTGGGACATCTGCCCAGCCCCATGGGACACCCCACTACTTTCCTGCTCCCCACTTACCGGTCTGTCCCCTCACCCCATAGCTCCTTCACATCTTTTCCCCAGCACCCTCCATGGCCAGCAGCCTGCCTGCGTGCTTCACGTTAGACCCACTACTCTTCACTCCTCTATCCCCCTTGCGTTCTGCCCCCTGCCTCTGCACCTCCTGGCACCCGTTGTCCTCTATATCCCTCCTAGCTGTAGGCCCGGCTCTCCACTCCCTGCCCCCTGGTACCCACTGAGCTCCCTTCACAGCCGGCAAGCCAGGGCGAGTCACATACCACTCTGGAGCCGGCAGACAGACCCCCACCAACCCCCACCTCAGGTGCCACAGCAGAAACGTCTGCTGATCGGAAACGCCTGGTAACGTGGAAGGGGCCAGGGCCGGGGCTTGTGATTCCAATGTTTCTAGTCAATAAAACTTTCTGCCTTTGTACTTTTACAAATTTCTCTGAGGAACAACCTGTTTTCTGGGGCCTTTTGGTTTCCATGGGTCTGTGTAGAGGCCTCAGCCACCCAAGGAGGAGGTTCTGGGGAGCGGTATTTCCACGGGGATGCCTGAGCTCTCTTCAGGCCAGTGGTCCCCTCCTCCAACATCCCCAACCACTGACCAATAGATTCTTCACAGCCACGGGTGGTCAAGGCATGGCCACCGGGCAATAATACAGCTCTTCAACTTCAATACAGACGAGTGGCCTGCATGGATGACCACCTCCAGCATGCCACGTTGCATGGCAGGCCAACAGCAATCAGACATACTTCAGAGTACCAGCTGTTTGCTGCAAGGGTCAGGAAGGAATCTACTTTTAGCTGGCATACAGCATTGCGTGGTTACCAGGTGCATTCTGGTTTGTATTCCACCCCCTTCCTCTAAAGAACTAGAGAGTGGCTGCTGCCAGGGACAGGATACTGGTTAAGGTGGACCAATGTTCTGATCTGCTATAGCAAGTAGTCCATGATGGAGAGGCTGGAAGAGGGAACTGGGTTGGGACCCAGATCTCCTGGGTTCCTTTCTTGGTTATGCCGTTGAGTGACCTTGGGCCAGTCACTTTACCTCTCTGTGCCTTGATTTTTCCACCAGTAATATGGACAAAATGTAATAGACTGGTTAGTGTCCCTGTGCACCACTGCCCTCTGCTGGCTGGGATCAAACCTGCTCAACTGTGTATCATAGACCCTATACTGCTGACAACTCTGGGGAGTCTTCTTTAGCTCAAATGACTGGGCCTTGTGCTTTTAGAGCAGGAGGGGGATCTCGGTTCTGACCTCAAAGCTGATGTGAATTTCCTGGTTGCCCAGGGATTAGTTACAATACTCACTGCATCAAAGGGGTGGGGTTAATCAATGGGTATCTGTTTGTGAAGGGTTTCGGGGGTCTCAGATGGGAGGCCCTGTTTCCAGTGTTTCCAGAACTGCGGAGCAAACCAAGTGGGGCGGTGAGGGGTCTTGCGTGACGAGGGAGGTTGCCACTCAAGTCCAAGGGGAAGTGCTCTGCTCATGACCTGGCTTTCTGTTTCCTCATCAAGCCTGGGAAACAGCAGGGTTCCCCATTGTGGCCCAGGGAAGGGAGTTCTTCCTGCCCAGCTGGTACGAGCACATCACCCGCGAGATGGTGACAAGGAATCAGTCACGTGACTGGCTGCTCCAGGGCTGTGCAGGGAGCAGGCTGTGAACCCCAGTGACAAGCCTTGTGCTCACCCCTAGGAGCTGCAACAAAGGTGTCACCATGACACTAGCTCCCACATACTTGCCTAGTCCAGGGTGCTCTCTAGGGAGCAGGGCAAAAGCTCTGGTTGTGTGGGGGGAGTGTCCCAGCTACTTCAGTCCCAGCAGGGGGC
>NW_020664587.1:9491985-9569227 GCF_002925995.2 Terrapene triunguis
CCCAGACTCTCCCAGCAGGGGGCGCTGTAGGGAATGGGGCAGGAGCACTGGCTGCGGGGGGACTCACAGCTATTCTAGTCCCAGCCTCAGGCTCCAACCTAAGCAGGAGGTTCCTAATGGGGGATGAAACCAGGGCTGCCCAGAGGATTCAGGGAGCCTGGGGCAAAGCAATTTTGGGGGCCCCTTCCATAAAAAAAAGTTGTACTACTATAAAATAGTATATTTTCATGGGGGCCCCTGCGGGGCCTGGGGCAAATTGCCCCCCCCCCCCGGGCGGCCCTGGATGAAATGTTTTTTCCATGGGTCCCCCTGTGAAGTGGAGGCGTCTCCCCGGCTCACAGGCGCCCCGTGCTGTATGCAGGCTGTGCCACCCCTTTGTATAACCCCCACCAGCATCTCTCCCCCGGAGGCAGCTCTCGCCATCCGGCAGCTGCTGTTTAAAGAGTCTTGCGGGTGCGTGACTCATGTTTCGCTGACTTCCCCCCAATGGCCCACCCCAGCCCCGGCTGAGGGGGAAGATACCGTGTGCAGGGCTGGGCTGGCCTCTCAGCCCCTCTGCCTGTCACTTCAACAGGAAGAGCTGAAGGAAGCAGCAGCCTCGAGCTCTCGCCTTTGCTGCGCTCTGAGAAATCCCCTCATTTACCAGCAGGCCGGGTGACTAATCCCCACCGCATGGCGCACGGGGGGCAGGCAGGCAGGTACCCAGCTGTCTAAGGACAGGGCCTGGGGCCTTCCTAGAACTCACTCAAGGCTGCAGGCTCGGGGGTGAATTAACCCATCATTCCCCAGTGACACAGTACGAAGCGCTCAGGGTAGCGGCCATATTATGGGCCTGATCCTGCTCTTTTGAAACCGACAGGAGTTTTGCCATGGACTTCGACGGGAGCAGGAGCAGGGCCTGTGTCCTCTCTTGTGGCCCAGTCCTGTGGGGTGAAGAGCCTTTTCCGGAAGGTGGTGAGGTACCCTCAGATTTCCTTGGGAGCTGAGGTTGCTCAGCACCTTTCAGGATCAGGCCCAGAGGCAGGGCTGCCCGGGGGGGGGGGCAAGTGGGGCAATTTGCCCCGGGCCCCCCAGGGGCCCCCACGAGAATATAGTATTCTATAGTATTGCAACTTTTTTTATGGAAGGGGCCCCCGAAATTGCTTTGCCCCAGGCCCCCTGAATCCTCTGGGCGGCCCTGGCCAAGGAAGCGTGGTCTTGTGGTTAAGCCAGAGGCCTCAGAGCCAGGACATCTGGGCTCAGTTCCTGTGTCGCCTTGGGCAAGTCATGGCACTGCTCCGTGCCTTGGTTTCCCCACCTCGAAAATGGGGATAGTGAGAGGTAGACAAGCCATTTATTTCCCTTGGTCTAGCCAGGGGCTGGGCTGGAGGGATTGGTCTGTCCTCTCAGGTTAAGAAGTGTGTGACTTCCCCACCAGCTACATCCCTCCCTGTGTCACAGAGCTGGGGCTGGAAGTGGGGACTGCAGGCCAGGCGGGTGGGCCTCCTTCCCTAGCTGAGTCACGGAGCAGGGCTCATGAGGCTCCTCCAAGCTGCCTGTTCAGTGGGGAAAGGCCTCTGATGCCCCCTCCTGCCCGGGTGCAGCGTGCTGAGAGCTCTGCCTGCTCGGACGGCTGCCCGCCAGATGCCGATGCGAAAACTCTGCAGAGAGCTGAGCAGAGTGTTTCGAGGAACAAGCTTCCTCCTGAGATGAAGAAGAAACCAGCGAGGCTGGGAGAAGGGAACGGCACCTGGCCGGGCTCCATGCGGCCTCAGCTCCGCCTCAGCAGCAGCTGAGATGTGCCTGCCCAGGGGACCGAGCATCTGAGACTGTCAGACACCAGGGGGGTTGCCTATGGGGCTGAAATGGACGCCTTACTTAAGTTTAACGCTTTGCCTTCCAAAGGCTTGAACTGTTTTTTTCCTCCTCTTCGGTATCTTTAATCAAAGGTGGGAAGGATTGTTAATGCCGTGTCTGCCGTGGGGCTGAGCAGGCGGAGGGCTCTGACTACCGAGCCCCGGACCTTGTTTAACGTGTAAGGTTGGACAGTGACTGGGGGAGGTTGACAGCTTTCGCCAGTTTATTTCATCTAAATTAATACATCATCCTGCAGCTCCCCTGCCTTCAGCCTGCAGCTGGAGTGCCCCCTGGTGGGCGAACTTCCGACATGCTCTGGTGGAGCAGAGTTCAGGTTTGAGTTCCCAGGCCCCCTGGGTTAGTCAGGGGGGCAGCATGGGGATTGAAGCGGGGAGCCCACGGTCAGCACCTCGCTCATTGCTTAGCATTTCGCTACAAGACGGGGCTTGAAGGACATTCCCCTGGTGCCTCCTTGTGGTTCACGTGAGAACTGTTGGGTCCAGCCTTTGGGGTTGTATCCGCACCGCTTGTGACCAGAGCCAGCACAGAAGGGAGCGGGGAGGAGACAGTGGCGGAGCGACTACTGAATACATCAGTGCTGGGAGGGCAGCCAGCACCAGGGCAGACGCAGGCCAATCGGGAAGGCCAGGGCAGCGAGCGGGGCGTGGAGAAGGAGTCGTCTCTGAGATTGGCATCTGCTCAATCTGTCACAAGGAGGGTGGATCTGCTGTGGCCGGCCTGGCTCTGGTGCGGTACAGATCTCCCTGCCGTGGTCTGGAGCAGGGGTTCTCAACCTTTTTCTTTCGGAGCCCCCCAGCATGCTATAAAAACTCCATTGCCCACCAGTGCCACAAGTACTGGTTGCATAGAAAAGCCAGGGCCGGCATTAGGGGGTAGCAAGCGGGGCAATTGCCTGGTGCCCCACGCCACAGGGACCCCCACAAAGCTACATTGCTCAGGCTTTGGCTGCAGCCCGGGGGTGTCAGAGTTGCCAGGCATCTGGTTTTCGACCGGAACGCCCGGTGGAAAAGGGACCCTGGTGGCTCCCGTCAGGTCAGTCTGGTCAGCGGTGCAGCGGGGGCCCAGGGCTAAGGCCCCAGTGCCAGCTCCGCAGCTCCCATTGGCTGGGAACCACAACCAATGGGAGCTGCGGGAGCAGCACCTGCTGGTGCGAGGGCAGTGCATGGAGCTTCCCTGGCCGCCCATGTGCCTATGGGCCACCGGGTCCCTGCACCCCCTCCCACACCCCAACCCTCTGCGCCTGCCCGGAGTCCCCTTCTGTACCCAAACTCCCACCCAGAGCCTGCACCCCCCCAACCCCTGCCCCAGCACCAAGCCCCTTCCTGCACCCCAAACCCCTCATCCCCAGCCCCACCCCAGAGCCCACACCCCCAGCTGGAGCCCTCACCCCCCCTGCACCCCAACCCCCAGTCCCCTCCTGCACCCCAAACTCCTCATCCCCAGCTGGAGCCCTCACGCCCCCCCTGCACCCCAACCCCCAGTCCCCTCCTGCACCCCAAACCCCTCATCCCCAGCCCCACCCCAGAGTCCACACCCCCCCAGCCAGAGCCCTCACTCCCCCTCCCACACCCCAACCCCTTACCCCAGCCCAGTGAAAGTGAGTGAGGGTGGGGGTGGGGGAGAGCGAGCGACGGAGGGAGGGGGGATGGAGTGAGCAGGGGCGGGGCTTCAGAGAAGGGGTGGGGCAGGGGTGTTCAGTTTTGTGCCATTAGAAAGCTGGCAACCCTAGGTGTCAGAGCTTCCTGCCTTGGGCCCCAGCGAGTCTAACGCTGGCCCTGCTTGGCGGCCCCCTGAAACCTGCTTGCAGCCCCCCTGGGTGCCCTGGACCTCTGGCTGAGAACCCCTGGTCTGGAGAGAGAGAGGTTGCCAGCCTCCAGGTAGAGCCACCGGAATAAAGTGAGTCCACAGGACAAAGCTCACTTCAGAGCCCAGCCCGCATTGCTGATAGCCCATGGCAATCTGCCTGAAGTCAAGTGGTCATCACGGGGTTAACTGGGTTAATCACAGTATTATGGGTTGGAGCCATGCTCCGCCTTGCCCTTACTTCCTGTTTGGTTAGTGGGGTTTCCCACTCCCACGCTCTGTTGGGTTGTAGTCCAGAGCAGCGGCGAGTTCCCAGCCTGCAGTCCTGTGACTGTCTTTGCTCAGTCGGTCCCTTTAGAAAAGTGCCCAGTGCTCGGCCTGGTGGGAGTCACAGCTGCCCCCCATGCACAGTATGTTGAGCTAGGCGGGTTTCACAGCCACACCCTTCCTTTACTTTGTGCTAGCTGCGGGTCTCACCTTAGAACACGCCGGCTGCTGCAGCCAGGCTGGGGTCATCTCCATTTTACAATCCCTGCACTGGTTCCCATTATTTCATGGGGCTTTGGGTGTCCGCACCCTGCTGGCCTGCCCCATCTCCAGGGACTTCTCGTGCCTTATTTTCCCCGGCTCAGGGGAAGGCGACCCCCAGCTGGCCCTTCACGCTCACCCTCAGCCCAGCTCTGAGAGCTTTGGGCTGGCGCTGCGAAGGGTTTTCTAAAGCGCCGTGAGGGCTGGTCTACACTATGGGGGGGGATCGATCCAAGATACGCAACTTCGGCTATGCGAATAGCGTAGCTGAAGTCGAAGGATCTTGGATCGAATTACCTGGGGTCCAGACAGCGCGGGATCGATGGCCGCGGCTCCCCCGTCGACTGCGCAACTGCCGCTCGCTCTGATGGAGTTCCGGAGTCGACGGTGAGCGCATTCGGGGATCGATATATCACGTCTTAACGAGACGTGATATATCGATCCCGGATAAATTGATTGCTACCCGCCGATACGGCGGGTAGTGAAGACGTACTGGGTCACAGGAGTGCCGGGGATTGTCAGTGATTTAGCAAACGCTGCCTGTTGTGCTTGTCTCATGCGGCTCTAGCGACCCGACTGCAGACACTGTGATGCCCTTGTATTGCCCACGTGTACAGCAGAGCCCCGGCGTGAGCTGGCTCTGAGGGGCAGGAGGCAGCCGAAAGTCCCAAGCAGTGGCGCTCCCAGCGCCTCCCTCAGGAGCCCGTCCCCAGCCTAATTCAGCCCCTGTTGAGTCCTGCCTTTGGGGTGTATGGAGCCTGGCCTCCACCCCAGCCCCAGCCTGGCCTCCTGATGTTTCCTGGCTCCCTCCAACTCTCAGCTGGACTCTCAGACCCTCTTTTCAGGCTGCTGGACCAGAATTCAGGGACCCGGTGACAGACTGAGGCCGCGGCTCACAAGCCCCACCCCAGGACTTGCAGCAGGGACGAGTCCAGAGAGGTTAGGCAAGGCTCTGGGTGGGTCAGAGGACCGGCACTGACCTATAGGGTCTTTCCCATCTGGGTTGCTGAAGGTGACTCGGTCAGTAGTGCCAGGCCAGTCTGGTGGCTGCGGTGACAGGCCAATGCCCTGTGTGAAATGTTTGGCGTGTCCACATCTCAAATCCCCACCCTCAACTGGCACTGCCTGGCCCCCTCGTGGGCAGACCCGGCAGAGAGGCTAAGGACTGAGCGGGTCTCGGAGACTGAACTCCCCCCTAGGTCCGAGATGGGGTCCCCCAATGCAGGGCTGAAGCACGCTGGCCAGGCAGAGAGGGGGCAGCTTTTTGGTGCAGGGAGCATGCGTCTCTTGGTTCTGTGTTTGTACAGCACCTTGCACAATGGAGTCCTGGGGCAGGAGCGGGGCTCTTGGGCACGACTGCAGTACACATCATACATAATAATAATACTACCCGAGGATTCAGGTTTCTAGGACTCTCAGTCTGGTGCATTCATTCCCTGGTGCTGCCTCTGCAAGGGGATGTTGGGATGCTTTGGCATGAAAGACATGCCCAGCACTCAGGGCCGGATTAAGCCATGGGCCCCATAGGCCTGTGCCTGGGACTAGAGTCAGTGCTGATGCCCAAAGCTCGGCTTTCATTTGTAAAAGAATGATGTTTCCAGTCCTCATGGGGGCGAAGAAAAACTTGAAGCTGTGACATGAATATAACCAGCGCAGTGGCGGCTTCCTGAGTCTGCAGAGAGCCTGAACCAAGAGCTCTGAGAAGGCTAAGCTGCACCAGTCATCTCAATGGGCTGTTTGCTACCAGACCCACTGCTCTGGGAGGGGGCCCTCACTGCTGTCACCCTGCAGGGGTGAAGTTGGCAGGGCCCCGGTATGCTATGCAGAGTCCTCTGCTCAGGTGGGTGGGAGATAAATCCTCCACCTTTAGGGCAGACCCCAGCCTGCCTGAATGCCGGGAGCAAGAGTGCAGGAGTGGGAACGCCCGGCCTACCCACAGCGGAGTGGTAGTAACCTCCCCACCAGCTCGGCCAATGGCTCTCGTGTGGGGTGTCCCTAGGGGACCCATGTGATAGGGCTCAAGGTAACAGCCCTGGTAACTGGTCCCTCTGCCTGGGCTCCACAGGCTTCCCAGGGCCTTGCTCCCACTCCAACTGGGGCAGAGCTATGGCAAAGGGGTGGGGTCCACTAGAGGGGCCCGAGGGAGCTGGATTGCCTTAACCTGGGCCTGTTAGCTCTCATTTTCTGGGGCTCCCGTGCTGCCAGTCCCCCCCACCCCTTTTTGAGATCCAATGGTTTGGACCCATGGGGTAATTTCCACATAGTCGTTCCATACAGTGAGTGTGCAACAGCATCAGCTTGGGGTGTGACCCTCTCGGGTGCCATGTGCTAAGGAGGCTTGGGCTGGGTTTCAGCCCCTGGATGGGAGACCCACCTGGCAGCAGACACTGAAGTTGGTGAGTCTGTTTCCTGTGAGTCAGTGCCTCGTCCTCCATGAGCAGGTGCAGTGCTGTGGGAGGAGCCATCGTTTGCATAGCTATGGTCATTAAAGATCCCAGGCACCTTTTGCCTGCGTGGAGATGTTAACCCCATTGTTATGGCTAAATTCCAACTCAGGGAACTGCAATCTGCCGCTCGAAATCCCCCTAGGGTTTGGAAAGGATACAGTATTCCTCCTCACTTCCTGTCCTAAACTGTTGTGCAGTATTGCTAAACAGCTGCTGTGCTCCACCCCAGAGGTGGCTGCATTCTAACGTTGGATGAAGTGATCAGTATATAAAGTGCTTTAGGCTCCTTCAGGTAAATATATAAATGTAAGTTCTTATTTATTATTAACAATGCCCAAAAGGCCCCTCCTCAGACTTTATCTAGGGCACAACCTCCCCCCCATCAGGGGGAATATGGAGAGGCAGTGGACTGAAGATTTGTTATAAGGCTCTGTCACTTCATAACAGATAGGCTGTTTGGAAGACCGGGCTAGTGGAATGAGAGTGGGGCTGGGAGCCAGGGTTCCCTTGCCCCCTCTCAGGTACTGCATCTCAGAGTAGTCTTGGGAAGTCACCCCAAAATCTGGGAAATGGGGGCGATGATCAAATTTACCCCCCTTCCCCTCCTGATAACGTGGGGGGGGGGGGGGCCCCTTAGATGGGGCTCCTCTACCCAAGTAAGGGATGTAAAAGATCCATGAGACCACCCACTCGATCTCCCCTGGCCTGCTTAGTAGAGATGGGCCTGATCCAGCCCCCCAGCCTTTGGAGGGGCCTGGATCAGCCTCCGAATTGTGGAACTGGGGGCTGTGTCAACGGTGAATCTATGGGCCAGGCTGCAGTTCCCCGGGGCCCTCAGTCCCACGCTCGGTCCCTTGCTGTCTCACTGTTTGTTGTTGACAGTGCCGGGGTGAGACTTTCCCCAAGGACTCAGGCTGCTGAGATCTGCCTTGTTTGTTCTCTAAACAAACATGCAGCAGGTCGGATCCTTTCCCGGAGCCACTGAGTCTCAAATCCCAGCCCCACACCTGCCCCCCCTCCCCCCGTCCGAGGCCTTGGCTGGGCGCTTTCCCGCTTTCCCTGGGCGGTTACGTTGCACACCTGTCTCCAGGCTGCGGTCACGCTCATGTGACCGGGCTCGAGTTCCCAATGCCAGGTAACAGCTCCGGTAACCAGGCCCTCTGCCTGGGCCCCACAGTCCTCCCGAGGCCGCTCTGGCCGTGCTCCCAGCTGGGCACGGCTGGATCTGTCAGCATTGCCGCAGCAGGTGTTACTCCCCGCTCCCTCCCCAGCACACACACCCGGATTCTCCCAGGTGGGTCGGACGCCGACGCCGGCTCCTGGCTAAGAAAAGCCGGCTGGGTGAGTGGGGAGCGGTGCTCCCGGCTCGCCCTTCCACTGGCCTCTAGCCCTCCGGCTGCTAATGTCTCTCAGGGCCGAAGACCAGGCAGGCTCCCCCCAGCGGGACCCCCCCAGAGCCAAGAAAGGGGGCATCAGGAGGCGGCTCGCCCAGCTCTTCTCCAGAAGTGAGATCAGCCTGACGGAGCTGCAGAGGAAGGAGGGCATCAGGGATGGCCCCAGCGCCCCAGGAGCGGCAGCCCACCAGGATGGGAAAGGGAAAGAGAAGAGGAACAAGTTGCAGGGGTCCTTGCAGAGGTGAGCTCCCTGGAGGCGGGCAGTGGGTGAGCTGGAGCTTCTGGCTGCGGGGAAGGGGTCTGCTAGCTTGGGCCTGGAGACGTCTGCACACGTGGGGTGGGGGTGGGTGTTTGCCCATCAGCGCGACGGGTGGGTCTGTGCATGCACGTGAGTGACCATGACAGGCAGCTGTGTTTTCGCATGTGCCTGACAAGTGGTGGGCACGTTTGTCCATGTGCATGTTGTGATTGTGACAAGCACAGGTGTGTGTTTGCGTGTGTGTGCGCCAGGGGCATGTTCCGCGTTCAGCTGTGAATGTTTATCCCCCTCACACGCTCCCCACCCAGGGATGTGCTGAGCGGTGGCTAGACAACCTGTGCCTCCTTTGCTCTTGGTGTGTTTAAGGAGCCCTTTCAGGAAGCAGGCCCGCTGCTGAGTCAGCCTGGGGAGGTTTGATCGGAGACTAGGATCTGGGTCTGTCTTTCATTCCCAGCCCATAAGGAAGCGGGAGCAGCCCCTAGGCTGGCGCGCTTGAGGACGGGGGCTGAATTCTTGCCTGTGTCTCCTTTGTGTGAACGGGTCGCTAATGGGTCCAAGCTTGTAGTCCCCATGTCCAGACCATATACAACCTGGTGGTTTCAGAATCTAACCAGTGCACATCCAGTCAATACACACCCGGCAGTCAATACATCCTGTCCACGTGCATCTCACAGTCAGGGTATCTGGTCCATACACAAGGGACACAGTCCCACTGCCTGGTCCATATACACCTTACAGTCAGCATGATCTGTGTTTGCAGTATCTGGTCTGTACATAGCTTGAATCCATGGTGCTCGGTCCATGTGAACCTCAAAGTCAAGGTGTCCAGCCTGTACCCTTCAGAATGGGCTGTAGATTCAGGAGGCCAACTCCCTACCCTAGTACACCCAGTCCAAACTAGATGCATTCCTGTCCTACCCTATGGGATGGGGAAGTGGGAGGCAAAGATAGAGTCAAGGGAGCCTGTGCACATAGACTGGAGGGTTCTGCCTTCTGAGATGGTTCTTCTCAGGATGGGCTGAGATCATTGGGAGACAACTGAAAAGCCCAGGTACTCCCCTCTTTCCACCTGGAGAGGGGTCTGAGCCAGGCAGTTTGGATTCAGAGCTTTCCCCAAGATCAGGCAGACCGGGCTCTGGGCCCGTCACTAGCATCAATGTCTGCCATGGACTTTGCACTTCACTCTAGGATGGCCGAGGAGGACAAGATCTCAGCTGGGGGAAGCCGCAGCGAGGAGCCCCCCCATCCCAGAAAGCCCCAGAAGGCATCTTCGAAGGTGAGGCCTCTGTGGCGTGAATGCCTGTGGAAAGGACCTGGGTCTGGCTTGGGGCGTGCGGGCTTGCTCAGCTCCTGGGGCAGAAGGAGCTGCGGAGGGGCCTGTGAGCATCCCCTGTGCAGAGCCAGCGGGTCAGTCGCTGTAGCATTCTCCTTCCTTTGGTAACTGATACCCAGAGGCCTGCCCGATTCTCCAACACGTAACCATGGGGTCGCTCGGCCCTTTGTGCTGCTGGCAGCAGGGACCCCGGGCACCGGGCCTCTCAGAGCGCAAGGCCGTGGCCAGTCTGCTCCACTGAACGTGCCTGAGGCTGGCCCTGCTGTTGGGGCCGGCCGCCCTGGCACATGTGAGGGTTAAGGAGACAGGTTCTCCAGCTGGGCTGGAGTGTGGTCTAGTGGTTAAAGCGGGGATCCAGGGACTTGGGTTCTTTTCCTGGCTCTGCCACTCACCTGCTCTAGGACTTTGGACAAAGCGCTGAATCATTGTGTGCCTCAGTTTCCCCACCTGTAAATGGGGATAATAGTACTTGAAATCCCCAGGAGGCGGGACCCTGCTTTCAGAACTGCAGCCTTCTGTGCCTCTCCCGTCAGAGGCCTCCTCCATCCAGGGAGGGGAATATCCCAGAGGCTTGTCTGGCTGCTTTCCGCGGGCGAGGGTTGGTGCAGTGAGGCATGTGGGCATGGGGCATCACTGATGAATGATATTTTGCACTTCAAGAGAGACAGATGCTCCAGGCTCTCAAAGCGCATCACAAACGTTAATGAGTGATGCCCCAGGCCTGTCCCCATGGAAGTGGGGCAGTCTCATTTCCCCAGTGACAGATGGGGAAACTAAGGCACGGGGAAGGGAAATGACTTGCCAGGGTCAGTGACCCTGGGGGCCAGATTCTCCCGAGCCTCGTGACGCGTGGTGTCATTTACACCATTGTTACCAGGTTGTGTTTTACACTCGCTCTCCACAGGAGCAAATTGGTGACACAAGGCGCAAGGCAGGGGAGAATCGGGAACAGAACCCAGCAGTCCTGGCTCCCCATCCGTCCCTTACTCTGGTTACCAGACCCCCTTGGGATTCACTGTAGCTTTGCTCTTGGTGCCTTTCTTCCTTCCTCCTGATCTCACTGACTTCTGCAGAAGCAGCAGGCGGAGGGCCGTGGGGTGAGGGTGCCCCCTCTTGGGAGCTCGGGAGTACTACACGACAATGAGAGCAATACCTTGGAATGTCCTGTTTCCCATGTAATTCTGTCCGCGCTTTGATCCTGCTGGCGTTTGAAAGCCATAAACAGGGAGGCCTGGGGGGAAACGCATGGGCCCATCACTAAACCCCACTGACAGCTTTGGGGAGGGACGAGCTCTCCTAACTGGGGAAAGCATATGCACATCTATATATTTTCTCCAGCTCTCTGTCTGTGTTTCCCTCTGTCTCTCACCTGTCTGTCCATCCATCATAGTGATAATATCTGCAAGACACCACGTCTGGCCCTGCGGCAGGAACTGAGCACTGGAATGGGTTACCTAGGGAGGTGGTGGAATCTCCATCCTTAGAGGTTTTTAAGGCCCAGCTTGACAAAGCCCTGGCTGGGATGATTTAGTTGGGGTTGGTCCTGCTTTGAGCAGGGGATTGGACTAGATGACCTCCTGAGGTCTCCTCCAACTCTAATCTTCTATGATAGGCTGTGCTTTGCAGGGGCACGGCTGTAAGAGGAAGGGATTTTCCCCATCATTGAATGGGGCCCCCAAATTCCCCACCATGATGTTCCTTCTGTGTGTGTTTGTGATGCCAGTGCAAGCAGATGAGCAGAAGCCACCAGGGGAAGATTTGAATTGGAAGTAGTTTGGTAATTGCAGCTGGTTTGGAGCACAGAGAGTGGAGCCAGTATTGCTAATTGCAAGTGCCCAAAAATCATAAATCAGCCCCCCAGAATCATGAGATGGGCTTAAACTCTCATGAGATTTTTAAAAAACAGTAAATGATGGGTTCTTTTCATGGGCGCTCTGTCCATGCTTAAGGGCTTTTCTCAGCAATCATGAGGGCTAGGAACTTACTTTCATTTTAATGGAAGCTGAGAGTCTCGGGTGATGACCTGACTCCAGGAGCTGGGGCTTTAAGAAAACCACCAAATGTCACAAGCTTCGTGATAAAATCGTGAGAGTGGGCAACACTCTATGGCAGTCACTGATTGTATCTACAACCTGGCCTGTTCCCATGGCAAACAGCCTGAGGCCTCCGCTAGAAACACACCCACTCTGGGGTTCCTGCATGTCTCTCCTCTGCTCCCTGCTTTCCGTCAGAGCAGGGGTCTGCGACTCCAGAGAAGAATTTGCTCAGGGACGGTGCAGGGATCCCCAGACTTCAGCAGAGACACTGCTACGCCGGCCCGTTCATCAGGGCTGAGGGGCTTGCGCAGAGCCTGGCTCTAGCCCATCAGCTCAGTGAACGCCTAGGAACGTTACAGGACAGAAAACAACCCAGTGCCTATTAAAGGAGAGAAACCTGCCCCCCGGGTCCCTGCTCTGGGCCGCGTGAGTCACCCCCGGTATTAGCGCAGTTCTCGTGGGAAGCTGCCCATCGGGTGGGTGAGGGAACGTGTGAAGGTGGTGGATCTAATCTCCCAGGTGTCTGTGGAACACGTGTGCTCTGCTGGCCTGTGTCTAATAGTTCCTGCTGCACCAGTGACTCCTGAGGGTGGAACCCCTCTGGCTGTTTGCTCGGAAGCCAGCGCCTTGCCCCAGGGGAAGGCTGGAGCCTGGCTCAGCTGGGGCAAGTGGAACCACTAGCTGCTTGGTACGGTGTAGGGGCCAATGGGGATTATGTAAGGCTGGCGCTCGCTCTGCTGCTACATGTCAGATCCCTGCTGCTGCCAGCCTGCACGTCCCCAGAGACAGGGACATGGGGGCCACCTCCTATCTGCTGGATCAGGAGCCGTCCGCATTGGCCCAGGGACCGGGATCTCCTCTAGTGAGCAGGATTTACTATAACAGAGACTTGGACCTGATCCAGTGACGCAGGGACCAGCGCCTAAGTTGCTGAGTCAGAGGTTAGGACTTTCCCCGAGAGCTGGAGTGGAATCTTGTTCAGTGACCAGGAACTCCCATAGCCCAGGGACATGGAGTCCCAGACCTAACCCAGTGGGACAGGGCCTTATTGAGTGACAGGAGCACCAAGATCTCCTAGCGCGTGGGGTCTCCTCCACTCCCCCAGCAATTGGGAGAAGGGCTTTCTCTTATGTCCCTGGAACCAGGCCCTCCCTCCTCTTGCTGCGATGACGCAGCCCCGCTGATCTGCACGGGCACTGCCGTTCCCAGGGCAGCTGCGTGAAACTGCCAGTCAGAGGCAAAGTGACGGGCGCCTGCCAGCCTCCTGGATCTCCTCCCCTGCCGGGCCTGAGTTCTCGTTCATTTCTTGGTGTTGCCTTGATGCTGCGGGAGCAAGGGAAGGACACTCTGATCCTGCCACTGCTGGACCAGCTCTCTCCTGGGCTCACGCTTTCCACTTCCCTCCTTCACCAGCCGGAGAATCTGGCTGAGGCCCAGGTCTGCCTGCCTGCCCCTGTGAACAGAGATCCCCATGTGGGAGCTGTCTGCATAGGGCTCATGATGCACAGTTGAAGAAGACCCACAGTCAGGAGCTGGCAAGCCCCAGGCACTGTGGAAATGCAGTTATCGGGGGGCGGGTGGCTCAGGAGATGGGTTCTGGGTTCTGGATCTTTTCTCACTTGCCAGAAACCAAATCTCATCCCCATCGGTGTGAAGCAAACGGGGGGCGGGGGGGGGGGGGTGAGTCCAGTGCTCTGTGAAAAAGCTACATCACAACTAGCGCTTGTGTGGCAGACTCAGCGGAGGCTAAGGGTTGAACGAGCCGTGGAGACGGGGCAGGCCTGTCTTGGTCAGCGCTGAGTTGCACAGGCCGGGCCGGGCGAGGGTGGCTGTGCTGCCCCTGTCCGGCGGATAGGCGCTCCGCAGGGCTGGGATACCAGCACTAGGACGCTGAGCGTATCTGAAGTGTCCCATATTGCTCCGATCGAACCCAGCAGCGTGGACGTGAATCAATTCTAGAACCAGGGGGCCCGGGTGACACCAAGCGTTGGGGGGGGAGGGGGGCAGAATTCCAGCCTCTCAGCCAGTCAGGTGCAGGATCCCACCCTTGTGAGCCCTGGCGCTCAGGGCAGGGGCTCTCGCTGATGCTCCTGCTAGCCAGCACCGATGTGCTGCTGTGTGGGGATGGAGAGCTCTAGTGGCTGCTTACCGGCCTCCACTGCCTCCTGCCCGTGCACCCGCTCACGATTCCCTCTCCTTGCCTCCACAGCTGCATGCTCTCAGCTACTCGGAGTCCGACCTCTGGAGGAACGGCCTCCTGCGGACGTTTGGGACCCTGCCTTGGCGGAGGCGGCAAAACAGCCATCTGGAGCTCTCAGGCACCGGCGCTGGTGGTACGGGTCATCTGGGGAGCTCACTGGGCCAGCCCTGGCCTTGCGGGCGGCTACGGAGACCTGCGGTCGGCAGTGATTTGGATATGGCAGACCGGCTTGACCTGTGCTCTGCTGGGAACCTGGCCGGAGAGCAGGAGACTCCAGAGCCATCTGCTTGGCCCATGGACACGGGGAATTCGAAGCCAGCCACACCCAGCCAGGTGGAAATCTTCACATCCTTTGACTCTCTGCTGGACAAAGAAGATGGGAGCTCCTGGGGCGAATCTGTCTCCATCGGCAGCACCTCCCTGGACTTCCCTGCCAGCCCCGAGACGCAGGGGGAAGACTACAAGCTTCCAGCTGCCCAGGAGGAACCCAGCAGAGCCCCGGAGCCTCTGACAGAGTGGGCTGAAAGCCTTTTCCAAAAGTATTTAGACTCAGGGACCTTCCGCCCTAAGGCAGCGGGACAGCCAGACCATGTGAGCCATGGCCATGGGGAATCCACCTCTGAACCGGAGACCTGTCTGTTCGCCAGCCCTTCCTATAATCGGCTCAGCAGGATGGAGGAACCTGCAATAGGCAGGGAAAGCCCGGAACGGCCTCTGGAGACCGTCCCGGGGGTTGAACCCGCCCCTGCCAACAGGCCTGCGAAGATCCGCTATGAGATAACGATCACTCTGACCAAGGAGCAGGACGAGGGTGCGAAGAGCAGAGCAGAGGATCTGCCTAGGGTACATGGGAATGGACGGGGTTCCCACGGAGCCGCGAAGCCAGCTGGGGAGGCAGGAGTTTCTCAGGGGGTTGCTGAGTTGCAGAAAACGGATGAGCAATGTCATGGGGAACCAGACAGACCGGCTCCCCAGCTGGCAGCACGCAAGGAATTCCAAAACTTCACGCTGCAAAGGGAGGGTACTGCTGGGGTGACCGGGCAGGTCCGCCCAGTCCCAGGGTGCCTGGTGACACCGCTGCAAGGATCAGAGCCCAGCCCCAGGCAGAGACGGGACTGGCAGGAACAGAGCCTGGCCCACTGCAAGGACCTCTCGGCAGCGGAGGGGAGAGCCGTCCACGCGGCAGGAACCCCGGCCAGCAGGTACGTGAGGAAACAGGTTTTGAAAGGAACCTGTGCCAGCCCAGGCCGGTCGGCAAGAACTGGGGAGGGAGGCATGTCTCAGCAGAGACCGGAGCCAGAATGTCTCTGCTCCCCACCCTGGGAGCTGTATCCATTCAGCCTCCCTGGCACCTGAGCGCTCTCTCCCTCTGCCTGACTCATTGTCCCTGAGCAGCTGGGAAGGGACCCGAGAAGGGGAACCTCTGGCCGGAATCGCAGAGGGCCCCTGTGCCCACTGACGTCATGGGGGGATGGGGACTTAGCCATTCATAAAAACAGTGAAAGGGGCTCCCTGAGTTCTGGGCTTGTATAAATCCTGGTGGGGTGGGGGTTGGATCTGGGGTCTCAGCTCTAAAATTGCAAGGCCAGATTCAGCTCCCAGTTCCATGGGTGTCAATGCAGAGCGAGCGCACTGATAGCAGTGGAGTTACTCTGGATTTACTCCTGGGACCGGAGAGCAGAATTCAACCTGCCAGAGGCATAAAGAAACAACCTGGATCACACACACAAATATGGCTACATTCCAACCCGTGTATCCAACCCCCTTTCAGCTGATGTACCCTCCTGTCCCAGCCACGTTCCTCTTGGGAGCGGGGCTTTCCCCAGGTGTTTGAAAGCCTGTTCACCCCAAAGGCTTTTAACAGCCCGGAGTGTTGGAGGCAGGCTGGGTCACGCTGCAGGAGGGTTTCGTTCTGAGTCTGAGGCTATTTTAAATATTGTAGTGACTTTGTGCCTGAGATGGAATCAATCAACCAGCCAGCCCTTCTGCCAAGCAGGAGGGGGGAAAAAATCAGAGCCAGTTATCGAGATTAACCTGCCTTGCCCGAATTCTTAACCCAGTCTCTCTGGCAGCAAACCCTCTGGCCCAAGTCCTTCCAGGCAGCACGGATCATGACCTAGAGACCACCGGGCGCTGGCTGCAGACAGGATTTCCATTAGGCCCCACTGGGCAGCCAGCCCATCATTGTGTGTCCAGCTGTCTGGTGGTGTTACCTGGGCAGCTCGGTCTTTGTGCGTCCAGACATGTATTTTGTAGGAGCAAGGTAGTCACAGGAGTTTGCTGTTGTTGAAAATATGGCTCCGTCGACGGACTATTGGGGTTCGGGCCAGGGGAAGCCCCCAAATGTAGACGACAACGTCATGAAATGTCAGCTGAGCAGAAACAGGCAGAAGGCAGCTGGGGCTCTTCCTCGAGGTCGCCGGTTCAAAGCCAGCCCCAGTAAATGGTGGCTGGAACTTGTTACCGTCTGATGCCTGTCCAGTGGCCTGGGTGCCATGAGTCTGTAGGTCTCCACCTCGTTCCTAAGGTTCAAGTGTCCGCATCACAAAAGCCTCCATTTCGGCTGATGCTGATTGGCTCGGCGGAAGTTGCAATTTATTGTTGTGGGTGTCCAGTGGCTTTGGAACCGTTTTTATAGTGGGGGTGCTGAGAACCACTGACCAAAACTGTAAACCCTGTATGTGATGGAAACCACTTCAAGCCAGGGGGTGCTGCTGTACCCCAGCACCCCTGTGTGTGTTTCTAGGGCGCATGGTATTTCGGGGCCCTTTACACAGTTTGGATTAGGAGCATTTAACTATCCACGCTGGGAATCATAACAATAATAGCAATATTCCTAGACTTTAAGGCCAGAAGGGACCATCATGGTCATAGTCTCACCTCCTGCACAACGCAGGCCACAGAACCTCACCCACCCACTCCTGTAATAGACCCCTAACCCCTGACTGACTTACCAAAGTCCTCAAGTCGTGGTTTAAAGACTTCGATACCTAGCTCGTACGTAGCACTTTTCATCAGTGGATCTCAAAGCCCTTTACGAAGGAGCTCAGTAAATGCATCTCATGGTACTGCAGTTTTAAAGGACAGACCCGGAGAAACTAAGTGAGTCGGTGAAGTGCCAGGGCTCTCAGTTGGTCCAATAAAAGCTATTACCTCACCTGCCAGGGTTTTTTGTGATCACAGTCAGCAGGAGGGCTGGACACAAAGCTGCACCTTGCAACCTCTTCTAAATGTCACCAGGTCCGGGATGAGCCAGATTTCTGGCGGGAATGAATTCCAGAAGCCAGAGGCTGCTGCTGAGAATTCCCAGCCCGTGACTCCTTCCTGGGACAGACAGCCCGAGCTTTCCGATGGTGGGGTGAGTCAGGGGGGAGAGTCAGTTTCTTAGGTAACTTGGGCTTGTGTCATTTTGGGCCTTGTGACCGGCACCTTCGCTTTCACCAGGAAGTGGCGCGCCGCTGTGATGCGCGCTTGCCAGCTCGTTTTGCTCGGCAGGTGGCCAGACGCTTTCTGCAGTAGCCAAAGCTTCCAGGTGGCCTTTGAGGTAGAGCTGGGGGCCCGTTCTGAAGGGGACCACGATGAGGCCTGCATGCCCAAGGAAGGAATGTGTCAGCCCTTGACCAGCTGTGGGGGAAAGAAAGTGTCTCTGGCCACTGAAGGAATCTGGGCATCTAGGAGCAGTGGCAGGCACCTGCCAACCCCCAGAGATTGGGAGCCACCTCAGCAATAGACAGGGAGATGCCTGCAGCTGAGGGAGCGGTCACAGGCTTAACCAGCCGCTCAGTGCTTCCTTTGCCAGCCAGCGTCAGCTCCATCTTATCTGATTGATGCTTCCCTCCAGGCGCTCATCTCTGCCAGACACTGGGCGAGCAGAGAGAGAGCTCCGTCTGGGGCCAGATGGAGGCCGGAGTGCCATCTGATGGCTCTGTAGCCCATACTGCCTCGCAATTGCCCCAAGCAGTTTCCCGTAGCCACTAAACAAAGACTGCAGGACTCCAGAGCTGGGAGTCCTCGTGAGATGGGACAATCTGGCGGTGCCGCACTTTGGGTCCCTGTTGACAGGAGTGAATGGAACTGGTTTAAAGTGATACTGTCCAGACCTGCCGGGTCCCCTACTGGAGTCTTCAGAAGTGGAAGGATGGTCTAGTGGTTAAGGCACTAGTGTAGGGCTTGGGAAACCAGTGTTCAGTTCTCAGCCACAGTCTTCCTGTGCGACCCTGGGCAAGTCACTTAGCCTCTGTGTGCCTCAGTTCCCCACCTGTACACTAGGGATAATAGCACTGCCCTGCTTCACAGGGGTGAGTGAGGATAAATACATTAAAGATTGTGAGGTGCTCAGATACTAGAAGAATAGGGGCCATATAGATACCTTAGACAGAGTTAGCAGCATCTCATGGGCGACATGGTCGAAGGCCACTGCTCTACTGGTATGAGCCAGGACACATGGTTTCTGTCCATTGCTCTGAGGAGATTAACCCCATTCCCATGCCTTAGTCTGGTCTGGAGCCTGATTGGCCAGGGTCCAAAGAATCTGATGATGTCAGGCTCAGCTGCAGGTTGTGGGTGGCAATCTGGCCCTGAGATCTTTTGGAAATCTGGTGCAGGGAACTGAGATTTGTCTGTAGCTTGCTACTGAGGCAGCAGGGCAGACAAGGGTTGTTCTGGGTTGAAAAGCCATCCAAATAGTTAAAGAGCTCAGGCAAAAGCAGTGTTTGCTTAGAGCAGGGAAGGAACACCTTGAAGTCACCTGCCAACATGCAGGTCCTGCGTAGTTATGGGGTCACCCAAACTGCATTTGGTCAGGTTACTGTAACGTCAGTATTCAGATGCTAATGGCCTGGGAGCTCCTGTGTGAATCACAGGAACTTCATTAAGAATCTTTATTAAAAATCCAATTGCAGCAGAAAATTCAAGCGCTCGGGCTTCTCGGGACGTGACTCATGCCCACGCTCCACTATGTGTCCGTCTGAATGCTGGACTTGTGCCTATACAAATTACCCCCTCTGAAAGAGGAGGCCGGGGGAGGTGCTACATGTTAGTATGACCTAGTGGACAGAGCACTGGAACGGCACTCTGCCACCAACTGACTTGGGTGACCTTGGGCAAGTCACTTTGCTGCCCCATGCCTCAGTTTCCCCATCTGTAAAATGAGGATAGTGACACTGACCTCCTTTGCCGAGTGCTTTGAGATCTACAGACGAGAAGCGCTAGATAAGAGCTAGGGTTTTATTATTAGTTTAGAAACTGATGTTCATTTGGTGGAACCTGATCAGCTGGTGAAACTCAGCCAGACTCCCGTATCAATTTAGCTTCAATGGATTGCTGAGGCCTGCTCTACAGACAGGTTTTGTATGGTTACGGGGGTGAATTTTTACTGATATAATTGTCCTAGTTATACCAGTGTAAGCCCCTTTATATCAGTATAACTGTATCCAGTCTAGAAGGCAGTTGTACCTCTTTAATGATCCCAGTGTTGCTAAAGCAGTACCATTTGTATGTGTAGACAAGGCCGTACGGACTTAAACTAAACAGATATTAGGGCCTCTTCGACCGATTTCAAAGGGCTGCACCGATTTGACGGCATCGGATTCTAAAGCGACTTAGTTAAATCAGCGCAACTGTGGGGCCTTAGAGAGGGGTGCAGGGCCGGCGCAACCCATTAGGCGACCTAGGCGGTCAACTAGGGCGCTACAATTTGGGGGGCGGCGACCGCGGTGGTATTTCGGGGGTGGGACCTTCCGCCGCCTCTGTGGGGGGCGGCATTTCAGGGCGGGACCTTCCGCTGCCTAGGGTGGCAGAAAAGCTGGCGGCGCTCCTGGAGGGGTGACTATGAAAAGGAAACCTGCCTAGAAGGTAAACTAAAGGGGGAGTAAGCCACAGCTGATCAGAGAGCCACAGAATCTGAGATTCTAATGAGGAGGAGTGGTGGCTGTCAGAAGGGGGCAGGGACAGGCACATACCGATTCTCAGAAAGTAGGACTTTGCTGTATGGTCCCTGCCCCGAGCTGCTTGCAATCTAGGTTAATTATGATGAGCCGTGAGGCAGGTCAGGATGACGCTAGGCAAGGTGGGAGGCGGGTTACACTAAAAAGGGCACCTTGTCTCTCCCAAGGCGAGACACGACGTTTCCCTTGTTATTAACGTAGGCGGGACCTGTGCTCAGAAAGCATTTAGGCAGCTCTGAAAATCCCACCCCATCGCATGAAGGGAGTGGGACTTCTGGAGAGCGATCGGAAGAGGAAAGGGGTTGAATAGCCTCCAGGGCTTTGGGGGTTCATGGAGGGGCGGGGGCAGCATGGCAGACTGCACCCGAGGTAGGCTTATACCCTCTGCCCCTTTGATTCTCGCAGTGAAATCGAAGACTCCCTGGCTGCTGCTTTGGGGGAAGGGCTGAGAGCTGCTCTCGGAGAGGAGGAATGCACCAAGGGATGTAGGTAGAGAGGGAGGGGCCAGGCTGGGTGCTCAGGCAAAGGCAGTATGGCATGGGAAGCCCACCCCAAAGAAGTGGTGCCAGGATGCTGGCTGTGATCAGGTGGAGCACAGAGGGTGGTGGGCACAGGAGGACCAGTCGATACAGGGTGGACTCAAACACTCAGAACCAAATGCCTTCAAGCATGGGGGAGCCTGAATCTGGACCTTGTCTTACCCCGGGGAAAACTGCAGCAGGGCAAATCATGTCTGCACAAGGGGTCGGCACTGGCTGAAATTCCTGTGTAGACAGGGCCTCAGCCCATAGACTTCAGGGTAGTGCTCTCCTCTTGTGGCAGGGGGTCTGAAGGGCTACCTCCTGTTCGCCTTCTTGGTTCAAAGATTTCCTCTGAGCAGCATCCCCTTCTCCTCTCTCTGCCCCCGGATCCATTGGCCTCATTGCTGTACAACCAAGGAAGTCGCAGGATACCTCCGACCCCCGGTCTGACCCAGTGACATTGAACAAACTCATTATGGAGAGACACGATGAGAAGCCAAGGATGCTAAATGCTTCCGGCTCAGTCATGCAGGAGGTGCCTGATTGTGATGCCTTGTCAGCTGCTTAGTTGTAAACTGAAGAGCATAATAAAACTATTCTGGGGAAGCCACGCTCCATAATAACAGAGTCTCCCCAACAGAAGATAGCGCTTCGCTAGGAGGACGTTGTTTTTGCAGTGGGCAGGTGGGAGGAACGTCTAATCCTGTCGTTCACTCTTCCCGCACGTCCGTAAAGAACCACAGACTTAACAGGGCCAAGAGCTTAGCAAGATTCAATGTGGGATTGGCTATTTATATGGCTCTCCTGCATCCTAATAAATGACAGCAATCTTTTCGAAGAGATGGGCTTACACCAATCTCTGAGTATTAGAGAACAGGATTCGACAGAATATGTGTGTGTTACTGTGGGGTTCTCTGAAACATCTGGTGCCACCACTGTCAGAGACAGGACCAAGGGCTAGATGGACCTCCAGTCTGGTGATCCCTATGTAAAGAGCTGCTGCCAAGAAATACTAACAAAGGGACACATCCTTTGACTTCCTCAGACGTTCGGCATGAGTAAACGCGGCGTTTGGCCCAATATTAATAAAAATGCTTCCCTTCCTCTTGAGGAGTCTACAGCTGGAACTCCCAGCGAGCCAGTCCTTTCCCAGGGGAGGGAAGAGAGGAGTGGAGCTGCCTTTCCTCTGTTGCTTCCTCAGAGGGAGGGGAGTATCCTGGCTGGTTGGTTTCTGGCTCCTATGTTTGCAGAGTCGCTGGCTTGGCTTGGCCCAGACACCAAGGTGACTCACCCTGAAGATTATGGACACTTTGCTCTGCCAGGTAGGGCAGGCCGGGCTGGCTGTGTTCCACCCTCCCACAGGAAACGCCAGTTGTACATTTTCCAGCTGGTTTTTACAGGTGTCGCTCAGCACCTTGGTTCTGGAACAAAACGACTGCTCTGATGTTTGGCTGGCTCCTAGGGCGACTGCTCCTCCAGTGGGAGGCAGCGACGTCGAATGGACTCCACCTGATTTCCACTGGGGCCCACCCTGATGTACAAACTCTCCCTGCATAACAGGCCAATGACCCAGATTCTGGGGTGTGATCCATTCCTCAGAGCCGGGGGGTGGGGGAAGTGGCAATAACCTCTATAGGTACAGGTCCCCCGGGCCCTCTAGAGCAGTTTCTATGTGACACCAACTATTAAGCCAAGCCTGCCTTGCACTATAACCACCTCCTATCAGGACTCCCAAGAAAACATTGAGTCACAAGGACGAGACGGGTAGAAAGTCCAGGGCATGGGGGGCCGGGCTGGGCTGATCTGAGGTTAGTTAATGAAAGGGGGAGGAACTCGGTTCGGGTTGTGACTTCTACAAGATGGTAGCTGCTCAGTGTGGGTGTATGCAGGGCCGCCCAGAGGATTCAGGGGACCTGGGGCAAAGCAATTTCGGGGGCCCCTTCCATAAAAAAAAAGTTGCAATACTATAGAATACTATATTCTCGTGGGGGCCCCTGCGGGGCCCGGGGCCTGGGGCAAATTGCCCCACTTGCCCCCCCTCTGGGCGGCCCTGGGTGTATGACGGGCTCTCAGTGCTGGTGAGTGAGAACAGAGCCAAAGCAGGGAGCTCTGGGCCTTGCCCAAGCACTGACAGCTTCTCTTGTCTCTTCTCTCCTCCCTCTGTAGCTCCCCCAGCTCCTTCGGGCCGTGCCGAGACGGCGAGGAGGCCCAATCCGAGAGAGCCCGTGACGCTGGGACGGGGCTAGACGAGATGAAGAAGGTCGGCGGTAGCTCCTGCGCCCATCACCCCAAGCCAGGAAAGTCGACCCAGAGCACCTGGTTCAGCTGGAAGAAAGCGCCCGCTGATCAGCCCAAGGAAGAGGCCAAGCCCTGCTCCCGCAAGGTCTCCCTGCTGTCACGGAGGTTAGAGGCCGCCGCCAGCCCCTCCCGGGTGTCGATACTGCTGGAGGCCTGGGAGAAGGGGACAATAGGCAGGGAATCTGGGGACTTGCCTTCTCCAACAGACAGCAGCTGCTCCCGATCTCCCGGCCTGCGGAAGGATTTCTCTGAACACACGCCCGTGTTCTCACAAATCTATTCTCCTGTTCAAAAGGAGAAGAGGCCGACTGAAAGGGGAAAGCAGGCTGCTGATAGCACTACAGTCACTGAATCCCAGAAGGATGGCTGCCTGCCCGGTGCGGCCAGCACCGCTATACCCACTGGATCCCCCGGAGAAAGTCACCTGCTTGGTGCTGGTAGCACCACTACACCCACTGGGTCCCCAAGAGAAAGCCACATGCCCAGTGCAATTGGCATCACTACACCTGTTGGGTCCCCAAAAGCAAACCATGTGCCCAGTGCAATTGGCACCAATATGCCCATTTGTTCCCCAAGAGAAAGCCACGGCCCCAGGGCTGTCGGCATCACTACTGTAACCAGTTCCCAAAGCCAATGGCCCGTCCCAAATGCTGGCAGCATTACTGTATTTAGATCCGAAAGGGAAATCCTCATGCTCAAAGCTGGCAGCACTGTTGGGTTTAGATCCGGAAGAGAAGTCATTGTGCCCACTGTTGAGAGCACCAGTGTAAGCGAATTGGCACGAGGGAGCAGCACGTCTATCCCTGGATCCCCAAGCGAAAGCTGCTGGCAATGTGCTGGTGGAAGCCTGATGGCCCTTGGTGAGGCTACTGGTAGCTCTGCCGCTGGATCGCCGGGAGAAAGCCGCATGGCGCAAGCTGGTGGCGCTGATGTGAGTGAATCCCAAGGAGACAGGGGCACGCCTGAAACCGACGGCAGCCTGCCAGGTCCCGGCGGCGCAGCCACAACTGGGTCAGAAACGGAGAGCAGCATACCGAGCACGGACGGTGCCGTTTTAGCTGCACCCGGGACAAAGAGCATATCTAATGCTGCTGGCGCGCCTGGAAATAGCGCCCAAGGAGAACGTGACAATCCAGAGTCTTTAGCTGGAGTGCAGCTGTCGGTCTCCCAGGCTACGGTCAGGGGAGAGGGGGATGAACCAGCTGGGAACTCCGAGGGATCTGCACAAGAGCCAAACGTTTCATCTGAAGAGACCGAGGCCTCCCCTGAAGCCTTGAGCCACGCCCAGCCAACGGGGAGTCACCAGGAGACGGCAGAGGAGGACCCCGACATGTCGGTGGACATGGAACTTTTGGTGGACACCCTCCGCAACATGGAACCCTCCGAAATCCGAAAGCCTCCCAAGATCCCCCGGCTGTCGCGCTCTTCCTCGCGTGGAAAATACGCCACCCTGCCGCCCATTGACGAGTATCACGTCGCTCCCAAGTCCCAGGTTCCCCTCCCGGAGGCCCTCAGCGAGCTCTTTGGTCGGACGGAACGGAAGCATCTGGAGGAGAATGGACTGAAACAGGAGAACGTGGATCCCTCCAAGGAGGAGGAAGAGGAGATAGAGAACCCATATCTCAGTAAGGATGAGAAGCCACAAGCCAAAGAGGAGCCCAGGAAAATTTACCCCTGGGAAAACATGTCATCTGAAATAGAGGAGAAGACGCTGTCTCTCCTGGGGAAGTTGAGGCAGCCCCCAGGGGATGAGAAGGCTTCCAGGAATCAAAGCATCCTTTTCAACGCTAACATCCTCAAAGGCGCCTCCCTGCTGAAAGATCTCCAGGAGCAGAAGGCAGTCCCCGCAGAAGACAAGCCCTACTCCCGCTTGGACAGCAGCCTCCTCTACAGACGGTACATCTCCTCCGTGACGCCCCCGCTCAAAGCTCTGGAGAAGGAGCGAGAAGGAAGGAGCTCACCCACGCCAATTGACCCGGCTCTGCTAACTGCCAGCGGGCAGAGCTGGACGCCACCCAATGGGCCACAGTTGAAACCCTGCGAACAGCTGACCTCTGAGCCGTCCCCCGCTGGAGTCCAAGAGATGACAAGAGTCCTCTCTCTGGACCCTCAGAAAGCACCAGGCACAGACAAAAGCACTGGCCAGATTCCTCTGCTCTTCATGGAGGCTGAGCAGAAAAATACTCCTCCCCCGTTGCTGGATCACCCTGCAGCTGGGGTGAGTAACTCCACACGACGCAGTCAGGTGAGTCTCAAGCGCTCTGAGCAGGAAGCCGTCTCAGCTTGTCCTCACCCCAGTCCCAATAATGCCACGCCCCTGAGCGCCTCATCTGGTGGTAGGGGAATCAAAACTCACCAGGGGTTCCAGGCCCTAGAAACTCCCTCAGTCCCATTGCGCGGCTCTGACCCTGCAGCTTGCGTTCCACAGCTGATGGGGAAAAGCTACAAGGAAACTGATGGCGCTGGTGGGACCTGGATTCCCAAAGCAGAGTGTTGATAATCATAATGATCATCAATAATGGGTCAACTCAGGAGGTCCTTACTCAGGCAAAACGCCCCGTGAGTAAGGACAGCAGGGTTTGGCCATTGTAATATTCGTGATTGTTGTGAGGTCGGCCTTTGGAGTGGGGGGAAGCTTTGCGGTGTTGGTTGTGGGGGAGCTGACGTGAGGGAGTTCCACTCCAGCAGGCCCCAGGACCTGCATCCTTCTGGAGCCCTGGGGAGAATGTGGAGCAGCGTGGAGAATGGGAGGCGGGAGTGCAGACGCCCATCAGGACGAGGCTCTCGGGCGTAGGCAGGACTGATGCTGGCATCATGCCCCACGCAGGGTAGCCCAGCTGGGAACGAGCCGCTCTGGGACGGACAGAAGGGCCGATTCTGACACCCCTTCCTCAAACTGTGCAGCGCCTTACTCCACGAGTAGCTCCATTGCCTTCTGCTCGTGGAGTAAGGAGAGTAACGGAATCTGGAGTGGCCCAGAGAGAGACACTGAGCAGCTGGAGTGAGAGATGAGCTGGAGCTGGAGAGCTGAATGAGAGATCGATGGGTGTGTTTGGGATTAGGTAGATAGATGGCTATGCACAGGGAATGCATATGTAGGGACTAGATAGATGAGAATGGAGATGTTTAGATAAAGGGCTGTGTATAAGGGGTAGACCGACAGAGGTGTATGGGGTTGGATAGATAGAAAGCTGTGTATAAGAGAGAGCTAGCTAGCTGGATGTGTCTGAGGCTAGCTAGAGAGACGGCTGTGTAGGACAGGGGCTGGATAGATAGAGAGAAGTGGGTGAGGTAATTGATGAACAGAGATGATGGGATGCCAGGTGTGTGGAAGGAAGGAATCTTGGGGCAGACCAGAGAAGACGAGAAGGGACCGAGGGAGCCTTCTCGAAGTGCAGGGCTCTTTCCAGAGGACATGCCATTTTCTTCCGAGTCTTACCCAGTTTTCCTTTCCTTTTTTTCCAGCAAGAGGCAAAGAACCCCTTCACGAAGCTCAACGGGAGACCTGGGAAGGTACTGACACTGTGGGCAGGGCTGGGGTGGGGGCGTCGGCCATGCGCGGGGGCAGGGCAGGCAGGTGAGGTTAGCGGTGGTGTCATTTCTCTCCAGATCATTCTGTTCTCCGAGTCGGGCTTCGCGGGCCAGAAGAGGGAGATCTGGGGCGACGTCGCCGACGCTACGTCCTGGGAGCTCTCCCACACCATCTCCATCCGGGTGGTCCGAGGGGGGTAAGCGTGCCGCCGGCTGCTCTGCTCTAGCGTGAGCTCGTGCAGACACAAGGGCTAAGGATGGAGGCTACAGAGCTGCACAGTGCTGCAGGGGGAATGACAGCACCGAAAAGGGAGCAGTGGGGGCAAAACACCTAACTCGTTTTAAGACTGAGCTTGATGAGTTTATGGAGGGGATGGTACAATAAGGTTGCCTGCAATAGCACATGGCCCACCTGCAACTGCCAGTAGCAAATATCTCTAATGGCCAGAGATGGGACACTAGATGGGGAGGGCTCTGAGTTACTACACAGAATTCTTTCCCAGGTGTCTGGCTGGTGGCGGGTCAGGATCTAACTGGTTGCCGTACTTGGGATCAGGAAGGAATTTTCTCCCAGATCAGATTGGTTGAGATCCCTGGGGGGTTTCGCCTTCCTCTGCCGTGTGGGCCATGGTTCGCTTGCTGGTTTGAACTCGAGTAACTGGTGGATTCTCAGTAACTTGAATCAAGCACTGAGGACTTCAGTAACTCGACCAGAGGGACCTACTACATGAATGGGTGGGGGAGGTTCTGTCACCTGCCATATGCAGGTCAGATTAGATGATCCCGATGGTGCCCTTGGCCTTAGAGTCTATGAGTCTGTGACCCGCAGGAAGCCGCCCAGCTCAGCTTGCACGAGAACCCAAATCCCCACATTCGGGCGACTCTCCAGAGCTGGAGAGGGAGGCTAAGGCACCGAGTTGGGACTCAGGAGATGAGGGCTCCGCCACTGTTCCCAGTGAGATCTCGGGCAAGAAATCTCTGTGTCTCGTTTTACCAGTGGGGAGAATAATCCTTCCTTTCTCCTACCTTTGTCGGCCGGGTCTATGTAGATTGTGAACTCCAGGGTGTGCCCAGCACCTAACACGCCAGGGCCCTAATCTTGGTGGTTAGAAACTAGTGCCCTGGTCACTGGTAACATGCCCTCAGCCAAAGACTGAATCCAGGGCTCTGGTCACTCTCTGGGAACCGCATGACGGGGGGCTTTAAACAGTGCCCCACTTGGCTCAGCTTGGGCTTGCACTCATCCCTCTGATTATCGTCCAGGCTCTCCCATTCTGCTGGGAATTTAACAGTCTCTCAGTTATCAGCTCACTGTTTAATCGGGGCTCCCTGGTTATTCCCCTGGTTTGCTCCCTGCTGTGTGTTGACCCCGGGTTACTGTCCAAGGCCCTGATGCTGCAAAGTCATCCTCATAGGTAAGACCCTTTCTCCTACACAGAGTCCCACTGGGACGCCACATGAGCACTAGGGTTCCCTTTGCCCGGGCAGGGTCCCAGTGGGCAGGCAAGCGGTGCTGGACTCCCAAGATGGGCACAGGCTCAGAGGCTGTGCTGGCAGGCAGCAGGGTTACCCTGCAGTGCTCTCGGTGCAAGCCCCCCTCCCGTGCGCTGTGCTCCCTCCAGCTGGGTGATGTACGAGAAGCCGCAGTTCCACGGGCGGAAGTGTGTGCTGGCCGAGGGGGATGTGGAGATCAACAATCCATGGACAGCCTATGGGAAACACGGGGAGGCGCCTGAGAACGCGCCCTTCCGCATCGGCTCCTTCAAGAGGGTGGTGAGGGTAAGTGCGGGACCCCATCGAGGCTGGTCTCCGGGTGGGTTTGACCCTCTTAGAAAACCCTTCACCTCCTCCAAAGCAATGGGATGTTCAGTAGAGTTGAGGCCAAGCCCTACACCCAACGCCCGTGAACTTTGTGGCCCCAGCCCAGCGGAAGGGCCTGCATGGCAGCTGGTGCGGGAGCAGAGTGCGAGGGAGGGCTATGCAGTGGGGCAGTGCCAATGGAGTGATGATGAGATCGTTGTCCATGGAAGCGTTCGTTGTAGGAGGTCAACATAGACAACGATGAGGCCAATAATAAGAGTAACGTCAGGGATGGAGCAGTGGATTTTTTTGACACGGCAGATTCTTGGAATCTCTAGGGCTTTCAGGTCCATTTGAAGGAGGATCTAAGGTGTCATTGAACTCCTTTTCCGCAACCTGAGAAAAAGCCCTTGATGGATGTTGACCTTAACTTGTCCTTTGGGATCTAAATTAGAGAGTGAAGCAGCTGGCACCTGATTGGAGGCCGGGGTAGGTTTCCCTGGGGTGGTTCTTAGCACAAGCTCGGGGAGAGATGAAGGGTACCTTGGTCCCTGCTGGCTAGCAGGCTGCTGTCTCCTGTTTCAGGATTACCGGATCCCCGAGATCAGTTTGTTTACCGAGGAGAATGGAGAAGGCACAAAAGTGAGGTTCATGGATTCCTCAGAAGACACCCGGGTCCATGGCAAGCCCTTGAAGGCCTCTTCCATCATTGTCCACTCTGGCCTGTAAGACATGCGCACTGTGGCGCTGGGGTCTGGGCAGGGTTCCTCTCTTCCTGCTTTGGCTTCCCAGTGCGACCCAGGGGGACGAAAACCAGAGAAGGAGCCCGATCCAAAGCCCTTTGAAATCAGTGGAAAGACTCACATTGAGTTCAGAGAGCCATGGATCAGGCCCAAAGCTTGTCCGTATGTAATTGTTTTCTCGCTGTCCTCCAGGTGGCTGATTTACTCCAAACCTTTCTTTGATGACGACCCCTATGTTTTGGAGCCTGGCGGGTATCCCAATTTAAAAGCCTGGGGTGCGAAGGACCCTTCCGTCTGCTCTATGCATCCTATTAAACTGGTGAGTGCTCTGCACTGGTGCCTCCCACCCTCCCATTGCGGGATGCTACCAGCTAATCACACTGTCCCTTCTAAGATAGACAGCCTTGTATCAGGGTCAAGTATATCTGATAAGGGATGGCCACCACCGTTGGAATTTGAACCTCCCCTGATGGAGATGGTTTGTCCCGAGCTGCATTTTCGGAAAGGGGTCTGGGACCTAGTGAAATGGCCAGTGCACTGTGGGGACTGGAACGAAGCAGGAACGCTCTGAATCCCCAGGGCTGCACAGGGCAGAAGACAAGCTGAAGCTCACACGCAGCCCCCTCCTTCCTGACAAGACTATAAATCAGCCTGATTTCACTTCAGTAGCTTTTGAGCCCCACGCCCTTAGCCTTGTCTGGTTCTAGCCTTGAATCTGTGCTCTGCTTCACTCTCTCTCTCTGCCAGGCAATTCTCATTCTGGTTTCCTCTTGTTTCAGGGCTGCCCTGCTGTAGAGAAACCTGGGGAGCCCAAGGTAAGAGAGGAAGGGACTCGCTAAGCCAGGGCCCTAAAACTGATCAGGTGAAGGGTCAGTTCCCAAAGGGAAGGGTGTCCAGAGTGCTCACAGCTGCTGCAGAACTGGCCACTCCCACTGGGAGGTGCTGTTGGGGATCACTCCAAGAGATGGTCTGGGGGACTGCTCACAACCCACTCCCAGCTGTTGCTAGGAGGAGTGACTATAGAGAACCGTGTCAGAAGATTGACTGTGGCAGTGCTCCCGCTACTCCAGCCTCTTCCAGTAGGGGGCACTTTAGGGAATGGGGCAGGAGCACAGCCTGTGGGGGAGCTCCCAGCTACTCCAGTCCCAGCAGGAGTCACTAGGTCTGGATCTGAGGTTCCTCAATCGCCATAGAATCATAGAATATCAGGGTTGGAAGAGACCTCAGGAGGTCATCTAGTCCAACCCCCTGCTCAAAGCAGGACCAATCCCCAGACAGATCTTTACCCCAGTTCCCTAAAAGGGCCCCTCAAGGATTGAACTCACAACCCTGGGTTTGGCAGGCCAATGCTCAAACCACTGAGCTATCCCTCTCCCTCATGTGTTTCCTGTGTCTCTCCAGGCAGTGATCTACGAGAAGGCATGTTTCCAGGGCCACAGCTGCGAAGTGAACCGTGACATCTATGCTCTGAAGAAGCAGGAGAACAGCCAGGGCCCTGTGATGTCCACGGTGGGGTCTCTGCGCATCCTGGGGGGCTGGTGAGTGTCTGGAGGAACTGCAGGGACCGGAGGGTGAGACTGTCGTCATTGCAAAGTGCCCTGGTGGCCAAAGTCCAAGGTGAAGAAGGAGCCCAGGGGTCTGCAAGCCCGGGAGCTGTTCTGGGGGAAGCGCCCCCTATACACAAAGGGGAAAGGGGTCCCCCTAGCAATAGGAAAAGCATCTCAATAGCCTGGGGGTGAGTGTGGGTCCAGAAGGTGCATGACGGGACTGACTGCTTGTCTGTCTCCATTCCTTCAGCTGGGTCGGCTACGAGAAGGAGGGGTTCCGGGGCCACCAGTATCTGCTGGAGGAAGGCGAATACCACGACTGGGCACAGTGGGGAGGCTACAGCGACGAGCTGATGTCCTTACGGCTGATCCGGACGGTGAGAGGAGCTAGCGGCGGGGCCGGCAGGGCGTTTGACAGCAGACGGCTGGATTGCCATCTCCTTTACCCACGCCAGCCTGGGCAGGGCAGGATCTCCCACGCTGCCCGCCCACATGCCTTAGCTGAAGTCAGAGCGCCAGGGGACATCAGCGCCTTTAGCCAGCCCTTGCCCACTCTGAGGCCACTGTCCAGAAGGGTGCCAGTCAGTGCCAGTAGCTTTTGTGCTGTGACACCTGTCCCGCTGGGACTCAGAAGACCCACCAAACTCATTACACACAGGGCACCGGCTGGTAACAACTGTTCAGGCTGGATTTGAACCGGTGAGCTAGCAGTTATCCCATTCTCCATCACCTGCAGCATCCAGCACCACTAGGGACCCAGGTTGTGTTTGTGGAGGGAGCCCGCCGTGCCCCAGTGGCACCCACCGCCAAGCAGGGACACACCGGGGAGGGAGTCAGGCAGACAGACAGACTGAGAGAGGGTTCCCCATTCCCACAGGACTTCTCGGACCCGGCGCTGGTGCTCTTCGAGGCAATGGACTTCCAGGATGGGCCCAGTGTGGAGCTAAGCGAAGCGCTGCCCGACGTGGAGCTGGCCGGCTATGGAATCACAACCCAGTCCATCCATGTGCTGAGTGGAGTGTGAGCGCCCTGGGGAAGGGCGGGGTGAGGCTGGACTGTGGGGGGGCGGGGACAGTGCTGTAACAGGGAACAAGGGAGACGGCTTCAGTATAGAAGAGGGAAAAGGAGTTTAGGGTCTTGGCAAACCCAGTGCTGGGTAACTTAGTGACAGGCAGGAACATCTGTGCTAAGGACTGGGGGTAGGAATCCACATGCTTCAGGGCTGTTCACCATTGGGGTCAGGAAGTAATACTCCCCCACGTGCAACCCTTGTATGATTGGCAGGGCGCATTGAGAGCCAGATGAGTGCCTAAGTCACCCTGTTCCATTTCTCTGGCCAGGTGGGTGGCCTACGAGAACACAAACTTCTCAGGCGAGCAGTACATCCTGGAGAAAGGAGTGTATCGGAACTCCGAGGACTGGGGAGCCAGTGCCGGCCGGATCTCCTCTGTGCAACCTGTCCTCCAGGTGAGGGATCCCTGTGTCTCCCCATACACCCGCCCCCTGTGAGGGAGCCCACATCACCCCATTCAATCTATGTTCTTTGGGCTTGATTCTCTGTTGCCATCCACCTTCCTGCTGTACAGGGAGTGGCCAGTGGGGGGAGATGGCCCCAGGGCAATACTCCCAGCAAAGGGAGTATCGCCCCTCCCGTGCTCGGTGTGTGCTCCGAATCGGGGCCCTTTGCTCTGCAGCACATCATGGGAAGCCCCCCGAGGCGTGAAGGGAGCTGGTGTGGGGCGTGTGCTCCTGGCGCAGGCGGGGGGAGACGTTAATGGGGGTTGCTGAGGCCCCGTCTGAGCGCAGTGCTCACCGCTGTGGTGTGTGCCCCGGCTCAGGCGGGGTGAGATAGTAACCGGTGCGGCTTGTTTTCTTCCAGGTCGGGGAGCACAGTCTGCATTTTGTCTCCAGGGTAAGAGGTGGGATCCTTGGGGGCGGGGGTGTAATCTGTCTCTCTCCAGTCTAGGCCTTTCTGCCGTGCCCGTCCCCCGGGGTCTGGGTGCCTCTGGTAAGGGGATGTCAGTGGGAGCGGGTGCTGGGTTGGACGCACAAGCTTGAGCTGCTGGGGATTGCTGCCTCGCAAGGTGCCATGAGCTGCCTGCTGGAGGAGTCGCATGTATCCCCCCCCCTGGGTCCCATCTCCATGAAATCCCCCCACCCCCCCGACCCCATACCCTGCTGGCCCAGGCCCAGTTCATTCAGTTTTGTTCTTTGGGTTCTCCAGATCCAGCTGTTCTCAGGTCCCGATTACCTTGGTGATCACATCTCCTTTGAGGATGATCAGATGTCCCTGCCGGAGGCCTTCGCTCCCCAGTCCTGCAGGGTCCACGGAGGCAGGTAACGCGTCCTTCAGCCCTGCCAGAGCTGCCGCACATGCTCTGAGCCGCACGCCGTATTTACTAAGCAGGGGCCGCCGAGCTGGCGTCGAAACGCTGGCGGCTGCACGAACCTCCCAGAGCTCTGACGGGGTGATTGGGAAGGTGGGAGATCATGCCAGGAACGCCTGGGGGCTCTGCCCCAGCGGGCCCTTCGGGGAGTTGAAGAGTAGGGTCCTCAGTTCCAGATTTGGGGGGTTGGGCCCTGTGTGTTTGGCAAGGGGGCTGGGAAGCACATGGGCTTTTGAGGGTTGGGGTGGGGAGGATCTGGATGGGAGTTGCAGGGGACTGCCAGCTCCAAGGAGGGAAGGACGTGGGGGCTGGTAGGTTCCGGAGGAATGCAGGTGTCTTGCAGGTTGGACAGAGGCGTGGCAGGGCGTGCTCGGGAAGAGGAGGGGAGGAGGGGGTGAGGTTCCCTGTGTTTGGAGGGGGCTGCAGGGGGTTCCTCTCACTGGCACTGGAGGAGGGTTTGGGAACAACCCTGGGAGCCTGTACCCCAGCCCCCTGCCTGCACTGAAGGCCCCTGGGGACAGAATCATGCCTGTGGGTGCATCTCACTTCCAGCTGGATTCTCTACGACGGCCGGGAGTTCGAGGGGGAACAGCACGTTCTATCGGACGGCGAGTATCCGTCGCTCACCGCCATGGGCTGCGGCTCGTCCACGGCCATCCGGTCGCTGCAGAAGGTCCCAATTGTAAGTATTTCAAATCTCAATGCTGCCTCTTCCTCCCCATTAGCAGTTTCTTGGCTTTGCCCCCAGCGCATCTGTCCGTTTGGATGCGTATCACCATGTGTATTCTCCCTGCCTACCCCATCCTGCCCCTTTGCTGCCTCCATCCCTTTCCCTTTTCCCTGCAGTTTTTCTCAGAGCCCTGGATCTTCCTGCATGGGCTGGAGTGTTTTGAAGGGAAGGAGATAGAGCTGACCAGCGAGGTGCGGAGCCTGCAGGCCGAGGGCTTCAATAACCACGTGCTGTCGGTGCGCGTGAAAGGCGGGATGTAAGTGAACAAACTTCCCCCAGCAGCACACATCAAGAATAGGGGCCAGCGTCCTCCCAGGGGCCCCCTCTGACATCCGGAAATAGTGATCCGCCTGGATAAACCAGGAAGAGTGCCCAGCAGTGACCTTCCGCCCACCGGGTGCACATCCATCACGACCAGCAGTGCCGTACCCCACCACACGTCCTGGGTACTGCTCAGTCGTGACCCACCTCGGATCTCCGTCACCCCCCTGCAGTAGGGAACGGTAGCCACCCTTCTGTGATGCCTGACACGTACCCAGGACAGTGACCGATAGTGATTCTCTTCGGAGCCGTGTCACACAGAGGGAAGTGTCCAGATGCTGAGGGAACCACTCCACACCGTGCTCAGAGCCGCGGGGAAAGCTCTGCCTGCCTCCTGACGGCTGTGACCAGCTCCTGAGCCTGGGACAGTCAGACCCAGCCTGTGCCAGCACCCAGCCCACAGCTGACACTAGAAGCCTGGTCACAGCTGCCCCAGGCCAGCCAGGCTGGGGAAGCCTCTCCCAGGTCTCCCCTTCACAATGTGCTATGGGAAAGGACTCAGTGCCCCCTCTATGGCTCCTCCCCAGAGACGGGCGCTGCTTTGGAACAGCTGGCAGAGCCAGAACCAGGACAGACCCGTTCTGTTTGCTTCTCCCCATCTGACCCAGGGCCCCGCCCCACACGTCAGCTACGCAGGTGTGTTTTGGCTCCGCCCCCATGCTGGCAGGAAGCCAGGCTGTGCAGCTTTCAGGCCGAAACAATAGGTTGACAAACACTCCCAGTTGGCTGAGCCCTGCCCCAATTGTGGAAGAACGTGAAGGTTAAAGAATAACCTGAAACACACAGGCCTGGCAATTTCCCCAGGTAACACCCTCTGGGTGTTAACTCAGAGCAGGCTGGCCTTGAATTAAAGATGGGATGAAATATTCTTGGAGACCCCTTTTCAGACGGGCTTAGGTCCCCGAGGCCGGGTGCTGAGAGCAGATTCGCTGCTGTCAATCCGTGCATTTAGTTATAGAAAAATAGCTCGGAAGAGGGAAGTTGAGCTTCTTGCCCCAGGTCACACACCGATCCTGTAACTGGACCCAGGAGCCCTGATTTCCAATCCCCTCCTGTAGCCATTAGACCATGCTCCCTCTAAGAGCTGGGGAGAAAACCCAGGAGTCCTGACTCCCAGTCCCTGGCTATCCACGCTGCTACCCAATCAAGCATGCAACTACCATAGAGCTTGGTGGGGTCTCTAGGGCAGCGGTTCTCAAACTGTGGGTCGGGACCCCAGAGTGGGTCGCAACTCTGTTCTAGTGGGGTTGCCAGGGCTGGCTTAGACTTTCTGGGGCCGAAGCTGAAGCCTGAGTCCCCAGTCCCCCGGCCGGAGCTGAAGCCCTTGGGCTTCGTCTTTGGCACCCCTGCTCGGGGTGGCAGGGCTTGGGTGGGCTCAGGCTTCGGCCCCCCCTCCTGAGGTGGTGCAGTAATTTCTGTTGTCAGAAGGGGCCGTGGTGCAATGAAGTTTAAGACCCCCTGCGCTAGGGCGACACCCCTCCTGGCCTGTGCACTCTTTGGAGCATTCTTCTGCACGGGGAAGGTACCAGAATGTCTTTGCTCCCTCCCCCCAGATGGGTGCTGTGTGAACACAGCAACTTCCGAGGCCGCCAGTGGCTGCTGGACTGTACGGAGATCACCAACTGGCTGACCTACAGCGGGCTTCAGCACATAGGCTCCCTCTACCCCATCCGGCAGGTGAGTGCTGGGCACCAAACTTCCCTCACTGCTGTGTGTGCTGGAGGCAGGGAAGACCCGAGAGGGAGTCCCCTGCTCTTTCCTAGCCCACCTTCTCAACGGGGGAGTAACAGAAGTGATGCTGACAGCCATGTGTCACCAGCACAGCCCACGCTGTTCCTACTGAGCTGACACTTTGCCAGCGGGCTGTTCCCTCTCTGTCTGGGCCAGGAGCCCAGGGGACTGAGAAAATGTGCTGAGATTACCGGGAGTGCATGAAGATGTCCTGGGATTTACTAGGAATTCACTGCGGTTTGCTGGAGATTCCTAGTTACACTCCGTGGATGGAGCTGGTATAGGAAAGTTTGGCCCAGGGTACATCTACACTCGAGCTGGAGTAGACGGATGTGCACTAGTCTGGGGATTTGCTCAGCTGGTGCGGAGGGTCATTAGGACATCTGGAGCTGCAAGAGGAAGGGACAGGGCAATACATTTATTCTACATGGTTTATGCCATGGTCAGAACTTCATATCAACTGCAGGAACAAAACTCAGCTCTTCCTGCTCCTAAAGCCCAGCACTTTCCCCCTTGAGCTAAAGGAGGATCTCCATTAGCTGTTAGTAGTGTAGAGCCTATGACACATTTTGGAGCAGTTCTGATTCAATCCAGTAGAGGGCAGTGGTGCACAGGGACACTAGCCGGCTTCTCCTTACACTAGCTGGCTCTTTACATTCACCTGTGAACAGACCCAAGCCATGTAACTGCTGCTCTGTACCAGAAGGAGGATGGCCATGGTGAGCAAGGCTGTGAAATGGGGCAGCGGAAGCTCATGGTTTGTCTCTTCCAGAGACGGATCTACTTCCGGATAAAAAACGCGGAGCTGCAGTTCTTCCTCTCTGTCCCAGATGATGTTGAGGACATGAAAGCAGGACGCGTGGTGGTCTCGGACCTGAGTGACCAGAGCAGCTCCATCTGGTACTACGAGGAAGGGCTCATCAAAAACCAGGTTAGGCCTGGCACGTGCGTGCGGGTGACTGGAGACTCGGAGGGGACTCATGGGGATGTCGCGAGCCCTGGATTGCATGGGTTGTAGATGGCTTGAGACATGCCCAAAGCAGAACCCCAGATCCACACCCCTCGTCCCAGGTTCAATCCCCACTGATGGCCACGGTGTCCGTATGTGCATACATCCGTGAGTGGTTACCATGGCAACCTTGTTAATCTCTCAGTTCTTACCCTACCCCCAGAGCTGGAGGGATTGTTTGGGGCTGGTCCCCCTGGATCATGGCTCCCCAGGGAGGTGCATTGCAATGGACCCATGGCTCTCCTCTTGCCAGGGGGGACGTCACACCTGTGGACTGAGTTTCTGGGGTTACTCCCTAGCCCATTATGGTGCGGGGCAGCCAGCAGAGAGGAGTGTGTGCCCCTGGAAAAAGGCTCCCCCAGCACTGACGTCCCCCTTCATCGGTTCTGCACTTGGTATCACAGGGAGGAATGTCCCTGGCACTTTGCACTGGACTCTGCCTGTCCCTTACTGCGAGGGCAAGTCTGAGCTTGGAAGGCCTGAGCCGGGCGTGGGAGGTAGCAGAGAGGCTGACTGGTTTGGCTGTTGCTGGTTTCAGGTTGCCCCCACCATGAGCCTGCAGGTGATTGGTCTGGCCGGGAAAGGCGCCAAGGTGGTGCTGTGGGCTGAGAGCCGAGTTCCCCGCCAGACCTGGAGAATCGATTCTTTCGGGCGGATCTGTAGCCAGATGTTCGAGGACATGATCCTGGATGTGAAAGGTGAGGCTTGGGCCTGCCCACTTTCTGAATTCGGGGGGCAGGGAGGGCAGTTTCCCAGGTCCTCACATCCACTCCCAAAATCTCCGGGCTGTGGCAGAGACAGCCCTGCCCACTGGAGATGGATCATTTGACTGCTATGAATGTTTTTGGGTGGAAAACTGTTTCTTCGAAAGGTGGGGCAGAGGGGGAAAACCTGAGGCTTTTTACTTCCCCACTGGAGACTTCTCAGAGGAGAGGCTGCATGGCCGAGTGGCAGAGCCCAAGGGGCAAAATAAGGGCACTGAGTTACCAGAAAGGCGATGACTCAGCTCCTGTAAATAGTGACTAAAAGCACTGGGTCCTAGTTGGGAGATTGGCAGGACTACGCGGAGAAGGGGGTGGAGTTGAGGGCGGGGAAGAGGGAGAGAGAAAATAATTCCTATCTTTTCCCCATCAAACTCTCCCCTCTCTCTGTGCAGGGGGCAGACTGTATGACCGAGATCACGCCATCCTCTGGGACGTGGCTGAGGAAAGACCCACGCAGATCTGGGACATACAAGTGCTCTAAGAGCTTACATTCAGGCCTGGATCCTGTTGGAGGTGCCACCAAGTGCCCCCAGCTCTTCCCATGGTCTTTCTGGGTTATCAGGGTTCCTTGCAAACTGATTCAGAGGTGCTCCTACCAGAAAGTATCCCCTGCCCTGGAATGAAGCCTAGACAGGCACGTCTCTGCAGCCTCTCCTCTGCCCGCTGGCCATTCTAGGGTTGTGACTACTCCAGTTCAACCCTTCATCAATTCCAGGGATTGCCTGGGAGTGGAGGTGGCACTGCCTGTCCTGTTTCAGCATTGAGGGGCTCGTCAGGACCCACCTGAACTATAGTGAATCACCCGTGTAGTGCCATGCGGTACCCGTGTGCACACATGTTGTGAGTGCGTGCAATGGGCCATCTGGAGTCCTCAGGCTCCGAGCCGGTTCTGGTGCGACTGATTTGGGCTGTACAGCAAAGACTGAAATGCAGACTCCTGCCCTGTCATGGCTTCCTCAGCCCCTGTATTTATGTGTGCGTTGGATACGATCCTTTTTCTAACACCAGCTCTCCAGCGGGGTGCTCGGTTTGTACCACCAGTCACGTGCTAACACACTCGTTGAATTGGTCTCTGAGATGCCGGACGTGAGACACTAGGGCAGGGGTTCTCAAACTGGGGGTCGTGACCCCTCAGGGGGTCGCAAGGTTATTCCTTGGGGGGTCGCGAGCTATCAGCCTCCACCCCAAACCCCGCTTCGCCTCCAGCATTTATAATAGTGTTAAATATAAAAAACGTGTTTTTTAATTTATAAGGGGGGGGGTCGCACTCATATGCTTGCTGTGTGAAAGGGGTCACCAATGCACAAGCTTGAGAATCCCTGCACTAGGGCCTTTCACACAAGGGAGGGATCATTGCACACACAACCAGCTGCACACCTTAACAACATGGGAGCAGCCACCGCGCGCGCCCTCTTGTGTCCAGAGTGGCAATTGCAGGGTACATCATTGGTTGCATTGCCAGCTAGCATCCATCGCTGGGGAGTACTTCCCAGCTGAGCATCTTAAAGCACTTTATACACATTAATAAATTAAGCCTCACCACCCCCTGTGGGGTTAGCAGCTCCCAGTTGACATTTGGGGCAACTGAGTTGTACAGAGGTGAAATGTCTTCGCAAGGTCCCACAACAGACAGAGCTAGGAATAAAAATCTGCTCTCCTGCTCCTGTGCTGAGCACTGACCAGTGCTTCCAGTGTGCTGTTTATGATCCTGCATGTGCTCTCCTCCGAACACTGTTTATTAAGTGTAGAGAATGCGCTCACCTTCAATAAGGCGTCTGTGTCATATGAAGCACGGAGGAGGTCTCAGATTTTGCAGAGGGTGACGCCTCTCCGTCCCATTCAGTAGTTCTGGCGAAGCCCCTTGAATGACCCTGGTCTATTCAGAGAGTTAGCTGTTGCCCTGCACTTGTTTAGTTGCCATCCCAATATCAGGTGATATTGACCCGCCCTCTAGCATGTCACAGCAGATCTCCGATGAAGCTTCGACCTCCAACCCCCAGCAGGCTGCAGTGCAGGCTCCTCCACCGTCATTGGAGCAGCATCGTCATTCAGCTGGTCTGCAGGTCTACACCCAAACCTGCATCAACAGCATCAGCCATTGAGCCTGACCGCTGCAACCTTCACTGACTCCAACTTCAGTCTCCCTTGACCTGTGTAATTCCTGAACCAGCTGCGGAGCTGTGGCTTTCGCTGCTCAAGACTCCACTTGTATTATACAAACACACACTCTCTCGTTCATATACATTCATGCTCCGGGCCACACAAAGCACTAGAAAAGGCCTGCAGGACACAATCCTGCAGTAACCAGGAGAGAGATGGGCTGCATGGGGCAGGGGAGGGTCTTTTCCCCCTTTAATTTCTATGCTTGTATAAAATTTCACTTTATCTATAACAATAATACTAATACCTAGCTCTTATATAGTGCTTTTCATCTGTAGTTCTCAAAGCACTTTATAAAGGAGGTCAGTAGCAGTAGCCCCATTTTACTTTACGATCAGAAACAGAGCAGACAAACCCGGTGGAAGTGAAAGTATTACACGCAGTCACGTGAGTACGTTTCCCCCCGCCCCCAGAGATGGGTAGAGTTTATTCTGAGGGTAATGGATGCTTGTTGAGTTAATAAATAAACGCTCGTTCTTGGGTCAGAAGAACACCGAAAAGAAAGCGGCAGCTTTTAAGACAAAGTGTAGGTCTACAATCCTGGATGGGCTGGGTTGTGGAATAATCCTCTCCTGCCCTGTTTTATTGTATTAATGCAGAATTCTCACCTCCATCATCAGCCTTATTACCACTAGAGGTGAGCGAAATCCACCCTTCCTGGCTCCTATTGGAGCTGGAGCTCTGGGCTGTTCCACATCTAGACCCAGATCTGAAGTTTAGGGCTGAATTCTGCTCAGCTACACCCATACATTTCCTGATCGCTGTCCAAGCTAACCCGTTTTAGGACATATCTAGATGCAGAGTTGCACCAGTCTAACTAAAGACGTGATTTTTAAACTGACTTAGTTCAAAGGCTGTGTGGACACTCATTTCGTTTTAACCAGGCTTATTTTGGTTTAGCTTAAATTGATCAGGGTGAGATCAAAATAAGCAACTTTCCAACTGAAGTAAGTGTCTACACAGCCTTTTGAACCAGCTTCACAGTATCGGGTTAAAATGACATCTGAAGTTAAGGCACCTTTCTCGTGGAGACAAGGCCTTGATGGGTAGTTTCTTTATGGCTGCTGTACTCCCTCATGACCCCTAGAGGCCACTCTTTGTTCACTAAGCATGTTGTGCAATGATGCTGTTGATCTGGTGGGCGAAAGGAAAGAGGTGTGCACAGCACAGCGTGGGTGCAATGGGGCTGAGAAGGGAGTTTCATTTGTTAGCTGCACTATTGCCCCTGTCGGAGGCCATAGAGTCAAACACACAAAAGGGCTGGATAATTTTGTGGCCAAGGTTAGCATTTTAGTTCTGTGAGCTCAGCCAGATGGAAGCAAACTTCATGCTCCAGGGCACGAGCTGTTTGCTGCTGGGGTCAGGAAGCAATTTCTCCCCAACTGCAGTAACTGGATTGGTGCATTATTTGTTCAGTTTCGCTTCTCAGCTCTCTGTGAGCTGATGGGTGAAAACATTATCCACTGAAACATCAGTTCTTAGTCACTACATGGGTCAGGATCGAAAGGCCAATGACCTTGTCTGATGTGCAGGCCCTACGAGCCAGACCCTCAGCTGGTGTAAATCAGGATAGCTCAGTACAGCTGTGCTGTTTACACCAGTTGAAGGTCTGGCCCTAAACTCTGAGGCATGTGGATGCACTTGAGTGAACAGCCCAGCATCCAGCTGAGCAGCCGAAGTCATTTAAATCCCTGAGCTGATGAGCTAACAGGTTCCTAAAGGCCTGTTTCACTGTAGATGGGTGGCCCCATCTTGCGAGGAGCTGGGACTCTCAACAGTCAGTGAGGTGATCCTGGGTCACTGTTCAGTCCCTAGCTTATGCTAGATTTCGAGTGAGCTGCGAATTGATTTGAACAGTTTGGAAACTCAACGGAGCATCAAGTTTCTGTTGGGTGTGCCGGGCTCAGCCCATCCTCTGCAAGTGCAAACACCGTGCCCCTGCCATATGGTGGGGGCCTCTCCTAACCACACGCCATATGCAGATACCAGGGAGATCCACATGATAGGAGGACCTAGGCAGATACAGCTTGTGCACCTAGGCAGATATAGCTTCTTGTGCACCCAAACCCTCAGCAACTAAACCAGGGGGGGAAATACTTTTAAAACGGCCATGGTTGGTGTGGGGTAAAGTTGGCTTTGATGAATGGCTTGAGAACATCACACATTACCCTCCCCCCCTCCCCACCCCTCCCACACACACTCCCAGTGTGCTGAGTCCTGGGATGAGAGCCATTGTTACACTTTGCAACCAGGAAATCCCGCTCTATTTTTGTGGCCTGAGGCCGCTCAAGCGGTGCTACAACTTTTCACACATGCCTGCATGCAGTCCTTACATAGGAAATGGTATATTTAGGAGGGCAGTGGGCGTCAGCACCATCCTGTTTCAAACTAAAGATGAGCCCACGCTGCAGACGGCTGATGGGAAGCCAGGGCTGAACTGTCCTCAGTCAGGGGTGTTTGGAGCTGGGTTTGTTTCAGGCCTGCTTGTAAGGCAGGCAGCATTCCAGGCCATGTTTCTGCAGTCCACGCTGGGATTTAGGGCTGATTTACGTACGAAACATACTGCTTTAACTAACCCACCTTGAAAAGCTCTCTTTTGGCCATGTCTAGGGGAGAAAGTTGTGCTGGTTTCCCTAAAGGGATGGGTTTAAACCAATTCGCTGAACTGGACATTAGGGAGTTTAGACTTGAAATTAGACAAAGATTTCTAACCATCAGAGGAGTGAAGTTCTGGAACAGCCTTCCAAGGGGAGCAGTGGGGGCAAAAGACATATCTGGCTTCAAGACTAAGCTTGATAAATTTATGGAGGGGATGGTATGATGGGACAGCCTAATTCTGGCAATTAATTGATCTTTGACTGTTAGCGGTAAATATGCCCAATGGCCTGTGATGGGATGTTAGATGGGGTGGGATCTGAGTTACTACAGAGAATTCTTTCCTGGGTGCTGGCTGGTGAGTCTTGCCCACATGCTCAGGGTTTAGCTGATTGCCATATTTGGGGTTGGGAAGGAATTTTTCTCCAGGGCAGATTGGCAGAGGCCCTGGGGGTTTTCGCCTTCCTTTGCAGCATGGAGCACAGGTCACTTGCTGGAGGATTCTCTGCACCTTGAGGTCTTTAAACCACGATTTGAGCTCAGACATAGATCAGGGGTTTGTTACAGGAGTGGGTGGATGAGATTCTGTGGCCTGCGTTGTGCAGGAGGTCAGACTAGATGATCATAATGGTCCCTTCTGACCTTAAAGTCTATGATTCTATGAACTGGGACAGCCCCTGGGTGGACACGCTTCTTTCACTGAGAAGAGTGGCTTGTTTTGGCTTAGTGTACATTGATTAGGAATCAAATTTAAGCTAAACCACAATAAGTCATTCTTAAACCAATTTAGTGAGGTACACCCGGGGATGGATGGAAGAAGCTGAACTAAACGTTAGGCAGGGTGGCCTAACAGATTAAAGTCCGGGCCTTGGACATAGGAGCTAGGGAATATTCATGTGGTGAAAGAAGCGTGTCCACCCAGGGGCTGTCCCAGTTCATAGACTCATAGACTTTAAGGTCAGAAGGGACCATTATGATCATCTAGTCTGACCTCCTGCACAACGCAGGCCACGGGTTGTGTGTAGACAAGCTTTGAGTGTTTTCTTAGCCCACCGGTCCAACATCCCTTTCCCCTCTCGTGTGATCTTCACGATTGCTTTTTCACTGTTCTCTATTCCAAAGAGCCAGGAGAGGAGCAACAATGTGTTTGTGCCAAGCCTGGTCTTCACACACAGGCACAAGTTTAACTAAAGGTGTGATTTTAAACCCGTTTAGTTACATGAGTACAAGCCCTGTGTGGATCATTCATTTAAGTCTGGCTTGTATTGCTCTAGCTTGCATCAGTAAAGGTACAGATGCCAGCTTTAAACTGATATGCGTGGCTGTCTGTGTTTAACTAGCTCGGGTTTTAAACTGATTTTAAGTAGATTGGTGCAAGGTTCTGTGTAGATAAGGTTTTAGCCTCTCTGGCTGGGTCTGCACTGTCACCCTGTCCAGAGGGTATTTATGTGAGGGTGAAATGGGCAACTGAAGAACGCTCAGGCCAAATTCATACCTGCTGTGATTTCACTGAACTCAGAGTGACCTCAGCTACATCTCTGGCCCCGTGTGTCTAGAGCAGTGGTTTTCAAACTGGGGTACGCAGATTCCTAGGGGTACATGAGCTCTCGTCAGGGGGCATGCGAGAAAAATCCTGTAATGGTGGACAATGCATTTTATTTAGTAAGACTTGGCAATCTAACCATAGGAACAGTACGACCCTATCTCAGATGGGGGTATGTGGGAGACGACATTATTTGGAAAGGGGAACGCAGCGTAAAAGTTTGAAACCCACTGGTCTAGAGGAATTTGATTCAGCTAAAAGCAGATGATGACACACACGCGGCAGTAAGGAAGCTTGTCTTTCATTTTATTAGGTTGAGCTGGCTGCCACTCTGCAGGGATCAGAAAGACCCCAAATCATTTATATTCACATTAATTTCTCAAAGCATCAGAACATGTTTTCATGGAATTGGGATCTGCCTTCCAAGGGCTAGGCCTGGGGAACTTCAGATTAGTGCAATACACACACAGGCATGCAACAAAACACACCCTTGCTGCAATCTCTGTCTCTTTTCCTTGGGGAGGCCCATTCTGCACAGGAGCTGGTCAATCAATGGCAAGGCTCCTCAGGTGTTGTGGTGAGACATGCATCTGCCTCTCCAATGTGATCCTAATGGGAATCTCCATGCGAAGCTGGACTCTGCTGCCGGGATTCCATCGCAGGTGGTGGAACGAATGGCTCTGATGGGAAACAAGGAAAGAAGCCGATGGCTGCAAAGAGAAGTGCGCAGTGGGTGTGTTGCGGGAAGACTTGAACTGGAGCGGTTATGCTGGCTGGGTTACGCGGATTGGCAGGCTCCAGCGGGGTGCCCGGCGGGAGAGGCTGAGATGGTGGTAGGCAGAAGGCAGCGTTGGCATCTCTCTGGGGAGTGAAGTGTGGGGGCTCATTTTGCTCGGAGGAGGTAAATTGCTGCCAAGGCAAACACCAGCAAAAGAGAAGCTGGGACGCAGCAGGGTGTGCCCAGGTTTGGTTTGGGCGCGGGGTCCTTCGGGTGACCTGATCCTGTGGTTTTTTGCTGGAAGAGCAATCAGAAAGGTTATTCGAGTAAGGCAGTGGCTCTGTGTCATTCCCAGGCAGCCCCATGCTGAGTAGCTGTGAGGATACTTGGACCTTCCTCATTCAGATCAAGATATGAATGTGGGATTTGCCATAATGGCTCTAACTGATTGGTCCATATAACCCAGTATCCTGCCTCTGGCTCTGAACAATGCCTGATACTTCAGAGGAAGGGATAAAGAACCTTAATGAACCTGAGCAATTGTGCAATGCTGCATAGGCAGTGGTGGGAGCTCCTTCCTGACCCCACCAGGCAATCAGCTTACGTCTTGAAGCATGAGGGTCGTTTATCCTGATCTCAGCTTGCACATGTTGTTACTGGTCATAACAGCATCCGTCCCATTTTAAAATCCAGCCCCAGGTTGTGACTCTGGGACCCCCTGGGGCAGAGAACCCTGCCCAGCCAAGAGGGACGGGAATTTTAAATGTCATGTAGCAGAGACATGCAGTTCCCTTGGTGGGGGATGTAGTCTGAGGCTGCGGGCAGAGTACCACCATTCTCAGCTCCCACCCTGCCCTAAGGGACAGTGTTAAAGAATCCTCAGTATCTTCCTCTCCTCATTCTGCTGCTTTACAAACTGTAACCAGTCAGTCCTCACCGTAGGTACATAGGTGTCATTATCCCTGTTTCACAGAGGAGGGAATTAAGGCACACAGGGGAAGTGACTTTCTCAGTGCTACCAAATGGCTGTGAGGGGCTCAGAACCTCCTCCCCCCATCCTAGCCATGTGCTCAGTCTACTAAGCCGTGCTGCCTAGACCCACCCTGCTCTCTCTGCGGCTAGAACGTGTCCCTAGTTGGGCCAGTTTGGCTCGAGAAGGGTCCTCTGTTCCAACCAGCGGAGCAGGTATCATGCTGAGGACTTGCAAGCCTCCGCCACTGTGCTGCCAAGCCCTCAAGGCTGTGGTTTCCAGTGCATGCATGACATTGTGTGAACAAAACAATTCCAGCCCTGAAACCAGCTTCCTGTTATGTAGCAGCTCTCCTTTTGCAGACCAGCGCACTGACTGAGGGGGAAATCCAGAGAGAGACAGAGAAGAGCGAACTATAGAAAGGAGAAACGGACGAGACCTGCTGGGTCACTCAGGCGCTTTGCACAATCGACTCGGTTGTAGGAACTTCTGCCACTTCCCCGTCAGACCAGCCCACTCTATGGGAGCCTCGCCTATCTTTTCTGAGCCAGTTTCGCCTTTCGGTTACGTTGGTGCAAACCTGGAGCAAGTCAGTGGACATCCTCTCTGGGGCCACTCTAGATTTGCACCAGTGCAACTGGAAAAGAATTTAGTTCTTTCTTCATTTTGTCCCATTATTTTTATTTATTATTCTCTGCAGGGTCTTATTCCATGCGGGCCTGAGCACCTCCCAGCAGTAAGTGACATGATTACCATCGGTCACGTGTTGTTTGTTCTCATACCTCGTCTAGCAAAACACTCTTGGAAAGTGTGTGTGTGGGGGGGTGGACGAGGAACCCATTTATCTGCCACCCAGAGGTCAGTGGGGACTCTGGGAACAGCAGTGGCTGTGGAGCTAGACCATGACATGGGAGGAGACCCAGTGATCATAGAAAAGCAGGGCTGGAAGAGACCTTAAGAGGCCATCTAGTCCAGCCGCCCCTGCTCCCACCCCACTGAGGCAGGCTGGGAACGCTGAGCTCAGTGGCAGAGAAAAATGGTTGGGAAAAAAATCACACCGAGCAGAACCCAAGCACTGGGAAAACAATGGAAAAGGAAGGGCCAAAAGAGGAACATCAAAACTACCTGACTCTATCAGACTAGGGGCAATTTAGCCAAGGCTTCCATCTCTAACAGTGGCCAGTCCCAGCTGCTTCAGAGGAAGGTGCAAGACACCCTGCAGTAGGCAGATATAGAATGACCTGTCCATAGAGAAAGTTTCTTCTGAACCCCCATTAGTTAATGGTTGACGTATGTCCTGAAGAATGAATTCTGTCTATTAGGTACTCAGCTGGTTCCATTACCGGAGTGTCTAGCACAGGGGTGGGCAAACTTTTTGGCCCGAGGGCCACATCAGGGAATAGAAATTGTATGGCGGGCCATGAATGCTCACAAATTTGGGGTTGGGTGTGGGAGGGGGTGCGGGCTCTTTGATGGGGCTGGGGATGAGAGGTTTGGGGTGCAGGAGGGTGCTCTGGGCTGGGATCAAGGGGTTTGGAGAGTGGGAGGGAGATCAGGGCTGGGGCAGGGGTGTGGGAAGGGATGCAGTTTCTGGCTAGGGGTGCGGGCTCTGGGATGGGGCTAGCGATGAGAGGTTTGGGGTGCAGGAGGGTGCTCTGGGCTGGGATCAAGGGGTTTGGAGAGTGGGAGGGGGATCACGGCTGGGGTAAGGGGTTGGGGCGTGGGGAGAGGCTCGGGGGGTGCAGGCTCCAAGCAGCACTTACCTTAAGCGGGTCCTGAAAGCAGTGGCATCTCCCTTCTCCGGCTTCCATTGGAGCGCATAGGAGCTGGAGCAGGGCCATGCCGCAGCTTCCGGGAGCCACATGGTGCAGCCCCCGACCCTGCGCCCCAGCCAGAGTGGGGCCGAGCTGCGTGGTCCGGCCCCCGACCCAGCGCTCCGGCTGGAGTGCTGGAGCAGGGCCGAGACGTGTGGTGCGGCTCATGGGCTGGCTTAAAACGGCTCGCGGACCGAATCCCGCCTGTGGGCCGTAGTTTGCCCTCCCCTGACCTACACGCATAGACACTAAAAAATTGCCTTCTATAAAATCGACCTAATTTCGTAGTGTAGCCATACCCTAAGGCTCCAAAGCCTGTACCCGCGCTGATACCGTTGAAGTCAGCAGGGCTCTGGGAGGCTGCAGGGATCCGTCAACGTGCAAAAAACTACAGGATTGGGGGGGTCTTAAACAAAATGAGCAGCTGAGCCTGAGTCCTTATTATTATCTTTGATTAGTCGCTGTCTACACCTGCAAATACAGGGACTTGTGCTTGCAGCCTGTCGATTTATTCAGTTTATCCACCACCTAGTCACCCCTCTAGGCACCTCTCAGCATTTTAAACTCGTTGTTAAATATCTCACATGGAGCCATACAGTATTTCATTTGAAATTTCCAATAATTCAAATACCATTGAGAGAATCTCCCACCAAAGAAAAACACCGATCCTTTTATTCAACCGTAACAAGAGACCCTGCTCAGCCCCTCTGCCTATAAACCCCCAACCGCCTTAACAGCCTACAAGAAGACATGGGCTTCGCAGCATGCCTGAAAAATTAATAGATCCAGGCTCTGGGAGGCCACAGTTTAACATAGTTACTAATGATCTGGAGAGGGGGTTGAGCAAAGAGGTGGCAAAATTGGTGGGTGACATGCAGGGTGGGTCACCCTGTCTCTAGAAAGATACATGAACAAAGTGGGTCTAGAGACTGGAGACAAAAAAATACTTAGATGGCTGGAAAGACCTCCCTCCATATGAGGAGAGATTGAAAGGCCTGGGATTGTTTAATTTACAGATGCAGGGGACCGGTGAAGGGAGAGATTGGGGATCAATCTGGGGATAATAGCACCTCCCTCCCTCACAGGGGTGTTGTGAGGATAAATACATTAAAGATGGTGAGATGCTACGGTAATGAGGGACAGAGACGTACCATAGATAGATGATTGTTTGTACCGCGCCTAGCACAATGGGCATAGCATTAAGTGCTATGGTAAGACAAATAATAAATAACATCTATGGGTGGGGCTGGAGGGAAAGAAATTAAGATATAAACAATATTGGTAAATAAAATGTCTTTTTAAAATTCATGTGATGCTCAGATACAATGGGGGAGGGGGTGAGCATGGTATAAAAACCAGATTGAATTAGATTAAGGTAAACTATAGATTAGAAAGATACAATAAAATAGGAAGACAGAGACAAATAGATCCTGATCAGTTGCCCCAGAACCCAGTCCCATATCGCTGATTAGGGTTCAGCTGACCCAAATGTGGTTTCGGTGGAATTTGGTCTCCACCTGAATCATTTGGGCTGGTCTTACCGTTGAAGCAAAGGTTTCAGTCATCAAATTCATCAGGAGAAGAGCAGTGACAAGCAGGACAGTCTTCATGTTAAACCTCTGTGAGTGAGATGCAACTTGTGCAAGGAAGCGTCCTCTTCTGCCCCCACCAGAACAGAAACAGAAGCTTTAATTTTGCCTGTTGAGAAGCAGAGAGCTCCCACCAATCAAACCCCTCACAGCCTCCATGCCACACCTTATTGGTCTGCTGGTCAGAATGGATTTACTGTTACAGTGAAGCGGCCCTAAAAATGTACAACATTCATTCTGATCATAACACCCCCAAGATCCCTCCCTTCCCAAAACACCCAGGACAGTAGCACTGATAAAATCACAGCTTCTCAGCATGGGCAATTCATCAACCACAATCAAAACTAGCCATGGGTTCATGTACCAGGGGCTCAAGCAGACATTCCGAATGTGCACATCTGGATTTGGAGAGGCGATTGACGGCTAGCTGGGTTTGTTCCTGGGGAGCGTGGTGGTGGTGCTTATCAGGGGGGTGGTTAAGAGGCTTTTGGCATCTGGAGGGCTTGGGTTGACTCTCCTGCAGACATGCCAAACCCTTGAAAAAAACACAGAAATTGGGCTTGTTTTTGGCTTAATTGGCTTGTGAATTGCTTGTTGACTAGTTTTTGGCTTGTAGCTTGTTGCTTCTTTTTTTTGATCGGCTCCCGGCAAGCAGGGGCAAGAGGGGAGATAGTCAGGGGTGCACAGTGGGCCCACCACAGTCCCAGACTTCACGCTGGGGGGATCTAGACACATAGAGTGTTGGGGTTCTTAGGGATTGGCTTGTTTTGGCCTTGTTTTGAAATGGGATTAGCTTGATCTTTGGCTAATAGTGAAAGTCGGGGTGCTTATTTATCGTGTTAAAGTTGGCAACTGTGCTCTCTTGATACGGCAAGAAGGAGCAGCAGAGGAGTTTGGCATCTGGGATGGGGGTTCTGCAGGGATCCCAGATCACAGGGCTCTTGTCAGTCTTCTCTTTTCCCTACATTCCAGGAAGTGCATGGTCCCCAAAGCACAGGGCCACATGGGGCTGACAACTCAGCCATTATGGCTTGGAGAAGACGGGGGTGAATCTATACTTAAGTGTTGGTTCCCCCACTCTCATGCTCAAGTTTTTCTAGAAACCTCAAAACATTCAAAATGGCCACATATCTCCCAGGCCTCGGGTGACAAAATCATAAATCAGCTCAGGCTCACTGGGATGTTTGCAAACATCAGCCAAACTTTCAGCTAAGCTGGCCTGAATTTCAGGTTTGTTAACTAGCCCTCTTATTTTTCAACTGAAAACTAGAAATAGATTCAACTGGAAAATTCAGGTGTAGATTGTGAGCCCACAAAGTTCAGTGGTGCTTTGATCTGGGGTGAGGGATAGTTCAGCCCCATCTCTCTTAAAAACATTTAAAAATATATTTTGAAGCTTGCTCATGATGAAAAGCATTTCCTATCTCATGAATTTGGATGTACTGAGCAACAGATACCACAGGAAAGGGCAGCATACCTAGAAAGATGATAGATTAGATTAGACAGAGCATAGTAATATTTCCTTTTAAACTTGAGTAACACCTAGTCAAAGCTGATGAGCTTCATCCTGAGTTTACACCAGTTTCACCAGTTTTACACCAGGGTAACTGCACTGACTTAAGTGGATTTACTCCCGATTCACACTGGTGTCAAGCTGGGTCTAATTCTTCTTTCACTATTTTGTGCCTTTTTAAGGCAGCTTGAAAAAAGTAATTGACCAAAATATTTCAGATAAAATGGACCCATTGAATTTCTTTGAGGTATGAAATGTATCAGATTCTGGAAAGGGAAAGATTTAACATACAATATCTGAAAGAAACAGAAAATGCTGAAGCTTCTGCTTTAGCTGTTGTTTTAGATCTTTCTTGACAGTTTCAGTAAGCAGAAGAGTAGAAATGAAAGTTTGTTGGTGGAGGCTACCAGACCGTGAAAGGAGCGTGTGGTAATTTTCAGCACATATTTCAAATTCAGAAGGCCAGATCCTTAGCTGTTGTCAATTGTTGGCATAGCTTCAATGGAAGATCTTTTCCTAAAAAATACGTAAGGGTTCCCCAGAAATGGCATGATGACAACCAAACAGCCATCTTGGATATTTCAAACATTTTGTTTATAGAGTTTTTCAAATGTTACACAGACAAAACAAGTTGCGTGGTACTGGAGATCAGAGAAGGGACAAAGGAAGAGAAAAACAGTCAAAAAAAGAAAAGAAAAAAAAGTGAGGGAAAAAAACCTGTGACAATACAACTAAAAAGATATCTTCATGACCCTCGCAGATCTGTTTTTGGATAAGGGTGGGGTGCAAATCCATTGACATAAACCTTGAATGATCAGTTCATAAAGTTGAAAACTGTCAGCAGTGGTTTTTTTAACAGATTCTAAAAAAGAATAATTTCTTAGTTAAAGCTCATGAGTAAAATCTGACCCTTACTGGTGGGAGATGTGGGGAAATGGAAAAATAGCAACCATGAAATAGCAACAAAAAAGCATTGTCAACCCCTACATTCATAAATCATGAGTCAAGCCACCCAAAATCATGAGACTGACTTAAAAAGCATGGGAGTTTTAGAACAATAAATTTTGCATCCTTTTTATTTGCATTCTGGTTTTGTAGCTTTTTAGGGTTCACCTTTTCTCCACAATCACGAGGTCTGGAATCTCTGTATTTTGATTAAATGAACGTTGAGATTCTCATGTAATAACATTACTCCAGGAGCTGAGTTGTGAGACTCCCAAGAACACTGCTAGAGTTGACAATTCTGAATGTTGTGGTTAAAGCACAGGACCAGGCCAGAGGTGAGCTGGGTTCTGACATGCGGCGTGACCTTGGGCAAGCTGCTTTCCCTCTCAGTGCCTCGGTTTCATCATCTGCACAGTGGGGAAAGTATTGCTTCCCTGCCTCAGGGTGGGTTGTGAAGATTAACCCTCTGACATACATGAGGCTCAGATACTACGCGGTGAGGGAAAGCCCCACCACAGAACAGCATGCAGCTGTCCCATGAGCCATTGTGTGGACATTGTAGGGGGTGGGAAGGAATGCCTGGTGGGGCAATGTGTGTCCTGGGCTAGCACATGCTGCAGGCTGCAGTCCACAGGGTGACGGGGGAATTAGCCAGGAGCCCGGGGCTGGCTGTGGGGAGTCACAGCAGGCTCAGAAGTGGGGGCCCTCTCTGAGGGCTTCCAGATGGGGACCCTGCCACAGTCCTTGGGGATGGGGATCCCTGGGCTTAGCCCCATTAACATGGGGGGTTAATGCCTCATCCATTCCCCTATATTCCATCAGGGGGTCTCTCAGGGGTTGCTCCTTTAAGGGGGGTTAAGGCCCCCTAGCTCCTCTTCTGTCCCCCGGGGGGGGTGCATTCCCATTTAGGGGAGTAAGCCCCCCAGCCCCACCTCTCTCCTGGGGCGGGGGATCCCTCAGCTATTGCCCTTTAAGGGGGGCAAGTCCCCAGCCCCTGCCTTGTCCCGCGAGGGGCCCTTTCAGGTTGGGAGGGGTCAATTCCCTGCCTCTCTCCCCAGCTCTTGCTCAGACCCATGAGGATGGGGGGGGGGGAGGGTGCAGAACACCCGCGCGTTGCATGCTGGGACTAGTAGTCTTTTCAGAAGGGGTCGAGCCACGGGACCTTCGCGGAGCCAATCATCTCGCCCGGCCGTAACCGGGGCAACCGCTACAAACAAGATGGCGTCGCGTGAGCCGACCCCGACGGGGGGCGGGTGAGTCCGTTGCAACCCCGAGGCGGCCTCTCCCCCAGGCGGGGCCGGCCCTTAGCCCCTCTCGCCCGTGGGGGCTGGGAGCCTGAGGGGCCCTCGTAAGGCCGGGCTGGGCCCACCACGGCGGGGGCGCGACGTCGGGCCTGTTGCCTCGTTACATGTCGCCTTGCCCGGGGGGCCCAAAGCCGTTGGGTTGCGTGGTGACGCCTTATGAGGTCATTGGGGTCATTCGGTAGCACCTTGTGAGGTCACCCTGTTGCACGGGGACGCCTTGTGAGGTCACCCTGTTGCACGGGGACGCCTCCTGAAGTCATCGCATTGCACAGTGGCCGTTTGTGCTGTCATGGTGCTTACACAAGGATGTGTTGGGATGTCCTAGCATTGCATGAGGATGCCTCCTGGCGTCATTGCATTGCACTGTGGTGACGTGCGATGTTATCGCGGTGCACAGGGGTGCCTCATGACATCACTTTCCGTTATGACATGAGGGTGGTGTGACACGGTGAGCTGACTTTTTGAGGCAAAATCAGTATGTCCCTTTGTGCTGCGCTGGTGCAGTGACAGAAGGTCCTGCATGATGCATAAGTTTGTCCCACCAGAGCAACCCAAGGGAAGTGGCAGCCTTCGCCTGAGGGCTGCACCCAACTGGCATGAAATGGAGCAGATTGTGGTTTTTCACCTGGAGGCTGCAGCCTGCGTGGAGACCACAGGGCCCACAATGAAGTCTGTCTAAGCAGCAAAGAAAAACCTGCCGCTGGCCTGTGCCAGCCAACTTGGGCTTGCGGGGCTGGGGCTGCAGGGCTGTTTCATTGCTGTGTAGATTTCTGGGCTTGGGCTGGAGCCTGGGCTGTAGGACCGTGCAGGGTGGGAGGGTCCCAGAGCTTGGGCTCCAGCCTGAGGTCAGAAGTCTACACAGCAATGAAAAAGCCCCACAGCCTGAGCCTCATGAGCCTGAGTCAACTGGTACAGGCCAGCGGTGTTTTTTTTCTATGCTGTATAAACATATCCTATGGGACCCCACGGGCAAAAGAGACTCCAGCATGAAATGCACCCTTTGCTCCAAGCAGCATGGCTGGACCCGAATTCCCTGCGACGCTCCCTGCTCTATATGAAAGATGAAGGGTCATGCTTTTAACTCCGTGGTCTACCCTAAGACCAACCTGCTCTGAGGGAAACCTCTACAATGTGTGATGATAAAATACATCCTGGGTCATCTGCTTTTCACAGTGTGCCTCAATCTTGTGTTCCAAGGCATTTCACTCACTTTCATCCTGCAGCCTGGAATTGTAACGCTATCTTTGTTCCCTAGGATCTAGAGCTGTCTAAGGTATAAACCATGAGTTCTCCTCTTTCCTCCCTGGGAAAGCACCGCAGAGTCCCACTGCAGCTACACAGTCCAGGGTAAATGAGCCATGAGGGCTCTTCCTTGCTTTGTCTTGTTGCCATCCTTGCTTATTTGTGAAATTTTGATACCAGCTGCTTCTCCTTCCGAACACTATAATCAAGGCATAAATGACAAATGCCTCAAGACCAGCAAACTCTCACCCCACACTATATACTTCACAGCTGTGTGTGCTGCCTGGTGTAAACTGGGAGGGTCCTTCTTTGGTCTTGATCTTTCAAGATGCTTGGTCCCTTCAGCTCCCATTGAAGTCAGTAGGATTTAAGGGTGGTCAGAACCACACTCTGCAGTCACTCAGCACCTTGCAGAATTGGGCCCTAAAATCCAGTATTGTGCCATCCCAAATCCAGCTGTGAGCCACCATTCCATGGTGGGGCCCTATATGAATCAGAACAGTCTGTGCAGTTATACTAGCAAGAATAACCTTGCTGGGGCTCTTGGTTCTATGGCAGAGGTGGGCAAACTACAGCCCGAGGGCCGGATCTGGCCCGTGGGATTGCCAGCCCTGTGGCCCAGCAGGACTAAGGCAGGCTCCCTGCCTGCCCTGGCCCTGCGCTGCACCCGGAAGCGGTGGGCATCATGTTCCTGTGGCCCCTGGGGGGGGCAGAGGGCTCCCCACGCTGCCCTTGCCTGCAGGCACTGCCCCCCGCAGCTCCCATTGACCAGGAATGGGGAACCACGGCCAGTGGGAGCTTCGGGGGAGGTACCCGCAGGCGAGGGCAGCATTGGACGTGGTGCTGGCCGCTTCCAGGAGCAGGGCCAGGGCAGGCAGAGAGCCTGCCTTAGCCCCGCTGCGCAGCGCTGCCACCTTGGAGCCGCTCAAGGTAAGCGGCGCCGGGCTGGAGCCCGCACTCAGAACCCCTCCTGCACCCCAACCCTCTGCCCTGAGACCCCTCCAGCACCCTGCACCCCTCCCACGCCCTGCACTCCCTCCCGCACCCCAACCCCCTGCCCTGAGCCCTCTCTCGCACTCTGCACCCCAACTCCCTGCCCTGAACGCCCTCGCGCACTCTGCACCCCTCCCTGCACCCCAACCCCCTGCCCTGAGCCCCCTCCTGCACCCCAATGCCCTGTCCTGAGCCCCTCCTGCACCCGGCACTCCCTCCCGCACCCCAACCCTCTGACCCAGCCTTACATTCATGGCCCTGCATGCAATTTCCCAACCCAGATGTGGCCCTCGGGCCAAAAAGTTTGCCCACCCCTGTTCTATAGCCTTGCGGTGCAAGCTGATCCCCAGCTGGGGCCAGGAGGAATATTGTACAATTCTGCATAGCACAGTTGGCCAGGTTTGTTGTTTGTCTTTCTTTTGCTTTTCCCTAGTGTGAAGCAGCTAACACTAGTTGTGGCTTCCTGTGATCTTAATTGCTGTTAGGCTGTTCTGAATTTGTTGTTTGTGTGTGAGCTCACTCAGCTTACAAAGCAAGAGGGGGCTTGTTTGGTTTATATCTGTGTGGTGAACTGGCAAGAAAGTAAAGGTGGTTGTATTTTAAGAAGATTTTTGTTGTAATTTACAAGTCTATTATCCCTAAAAAAAAATTACCCAGGCCAGCCAGCAGATAATTAATCTGTCTGCTGTTTGTTTTCTGTATTCCCTATTCTTATGTGCAGGAAAAGGACAGTGCCATTTAAACTGAGTGCCTACGATGGTGAGTAAGGCCTTTCTCTTCCCTTTATGTGTTTTTGCGTTCAAGTGTTATGTGCTTAGTTCATTTTCTTGTCCTTGGTTTCTCTCTCCTTTCCACATGTGTCTGATATCAGATTAGTAGGAAGTCGTTTTCCCATCCCCAGGGTTCGTTAGAACATGTTAGACTCTCTAAAATGATTTACAGTTCCAAATCAAGCTGGTTCGCTCATTCTTCCATGCTGTCACCTATGCTCAGAACACCCTCTCTGTCGCAGAGCAAACTGCTTCTTCCAAATCCCTCTTTGAAACTCCCTTCTTCGGTGAGGCTCACAAACACTAATCCTAGACAGTATTATGCTGTCGTCACCTTTTTCTAAAGCAAACTCAATCCCACCACTCACCTCTCTCACCCCCAGAAAAAGATGCTCTAAATTAGCACCATGCTCTCTGTGTCCCAGTACAGTTATGTGTCCGATCTTTGTCTGTCTGTTTAAAGTGTAGGCTCCTCAGGGTATGGACTGTATTGTCCTTTGAGTATCGTATTGTGCCGAGCACACTCTTGATGCTTAATAATCATCACTTTGGAAGCCTTTGGGTGGGCACGTGGGATTGTGTCACACCTCTTTCCCCAACCCTCTCCTTCCCTAACGATACACCCAGCATATTCGTCACAAGATTTTGGTGAGGCTTCATCTAAAAAGTGGACCTGGCCCTGCCTCTGATGCTTTTTTGCCTCTTCGATTCACAGAGGATGAAGCTGCGCTGCTGAATGACATCCTGTCTCCTAGAACAAAGATTCCAGTGCAAGACATTTCCCCTTCCTGCTCAAAGGGAACAGCAACAAAAACAAGTACCCATGGTAATGTCTCTGAAAGGACACGAGCTACTGTGCCGGACACAGTGCTGGCATCAGGGACTATAACCTTAATGATCCACAGGTGGTGCTTGATTAGTGAATCCAGCTACAGAGTCTGGTGCTCATTTCACATCCCTGAACACTTACACAGTGTGCCTGTTGGTGATCCAGGGATGCATACACAGTGTCTGCTGCAAGGTCCATATCGACCCCAGTTACTTCGGCCCGGGACCTGCAGTATTTATACACGCTGCCCTCAGGGCATCCATTCCTGCTGTCTGAGATGGCTAATCCAGGATTCCTGCACGATGCCTTCCGCCCATGTAATATGGCACTGGATGATCATAAGCATTCCCCTTGGTCAAATTAAGCTTGTAATTCTGAAGGTGCTTTTTTGGGTGATGTGTTGTACTTGTGCTTATAGGGGCAGCTCCGACTGACATGGAGCTCATGTCCTCCATGATGCAAAAAATTGCTTTGTTGGAACAAAAAGCAAAGAGCCAAGCACAGGAAATCCAGCTGAAGGTAAAAATGCCAGCCTCATTTGGGCCCTTTCTGAACAGTTCTGGCCATGTTAGCCAGAACCATGATCACACCTAGTTTGGGCTAATTGTTCTTTAGACAAGGCAACTACTAGGCCTGTATCTTACTAATTACAGAGACCACTCACTGTAGAGGCCCAGTTGCTGTTACCACACTGCAGTAAGGGACAGTCCCGAGGCTGCAGTGATCCTAGGGAAAGATGAGCCCTAACATCTAATGTCATTGACTCTTCTGCTTTGGATATTTCTTTTCTTCCTTCCATTTTATAATGTTTGAGTTGATTAGAGGGCCAGAGGTCTCTCTGAAGCAGACACACCCGATAGAAATGGGGATGGATAGTACCCTGTTGGTGTTATAGACACTTTAGGGTAAATAGTGTTTCTAGTGGCTAGTAGATCAGGACTCCTGAGTTCTAACCCCAGATTTGCCATGTACTCACCACTGGCTTAACTTTGAGCTGCACCCTCAAAGGGGGGTAGGAGAGCATGAGCGCAACCTGCGTAACTGGACTGTGTGCGAGAGGAGGAGCAGCCATCATGGGGTCACTACTCCCCATCTCATGCAGGTGGGAAATGGATGGGCAGGCAGGGTGACTTGGTCCTGGCCTACTCCTGGGACTGCGCAGTTATGTCAGGGCCTGTGGTAACTCCACAGTCTAGCCCTATGTGATCTTGGGACAGGTCACACCCTTTCTAGACCTTACTTTGCCCATCCATAAAATGGGTGTAGTTAACCTACCTGGCTTCTGGGAGCAGAATGGCTAAATCTTCGGTATGTGGAAAGTGCTTTGAGATCCTCCGAGGAAAGGAACCAAGTGGAATCATTATTTTGCCTTTTTTCTGGGATCTTCAGGCTAGAAAGGTTGCTGAACTTGAGAAGCAGGTGCAGATCCTTCAGAAAGGAAAAGGTAAGTTGTTCTGTCCTTGGCACCCTTCTGCTTCCTGTGTGTGGCTTACATTCTCTTAGGGTATGTCTATACTACCCACGTTATAGTGCGGCTGCGGGAGCGCTGTGGCGTGGGCAGTGTAGTCACGTTTTATCACGGCGGAGAGCTCTCCCGGCGATTAACCCCCACCCCCACCCCAAACGAGGGGGGGTAGTTTTGTCGCCGGGAGTGCGGCTCCCGGTGATAAAGCGCTGTCTATACTGACACCTTTCAGCGCTAAAACTTTTGTCGCTCAGGGTGGTGTTTTTTCACACCCCTGAACGACTAAAGTTTTAGTGCTGAAAATGGCAGTGTAGACACAGCGTTAAGCTCAGACTGTGCTCTTTTCCAGTACTGGGAGGTGCTGCTGGGGACTTCAGCACAGTCCTTTCCTTGGGGAAGCCCAGTTCCAGTACTCCCCCAAGGACAACTGTGAATTACACACTCACTGCTTCACTTGCCAGCAGGTTTTCAGTTCATGCATGCACCTGCGGCTGACTTTTAAGCTGCTGGTTTCTGGTGCAGCACTCAACTGCCACACTCTGACCTGCTTTCACTGTGCTAAAGTGTTCCCACAAGACCGAAAACCCAAGCAGAAGATGGCCACATAACCACGTGGTTCTTAGGAGTGGTTAGAAGAAGCAAGACTGGGAGGAGAGCAGTAGTTCCCTCAAGCTGAGCCCAGACACACACAGTACTCCCTGACACTGGTTATCTCAGCTTTTGTCTGAAGCTTTTTAGAGCAAAAATAAAACACTTCCTGTCTCTGTCTTTCCTCTGCAGATTCCCCAGAGTCAAGCAGAATAGAGGAACTGGAGGTGAAGTGTCTTCAGCTGCAGAATCAGGTCTGGGAAATGGAGGTGAGATTCATGGATGGACCCCCTTGGCCTCACCCTACGCTCCCCTGGAATTGGCTTCCTGTTCATTCAGTCCATAAATGTTTGGTTCTTACTAAGCTGCCAGTTTCAATATCACTGCCTATTATTACAGCTTCAGTACAGAAGGAACAGGTTAAATGGCAGATGAGGGACATTCCCTAATCCCCTTCCCACTCCTTTTCCTTTCTCCCCTTTTGAATCAGTTTTGATATATGATGTAACACTCAATTATAATTAGCAGCTTGCTAATCATATCACCGCTCATTCTGAAGAAATCCAGGGAATTGTACATAGATTCTTAGATTGTAAGGCCAGAAGGGACTGTTAGATCATCTAGTCTTTCTGACCTCCTGTATACCATCAGCCATTACATTTTACCCAGCTATTCCTGTAAGGAGCTCAATAACTTGTTTGGCTAAAGCATATCTTCCAGAAAGATATCTAGTCTTGATCTGAAGACTTCAAGTGTCGGAGAATCCATCACTCTGGGGAGCACTTCACTCACCTGTGATATGCAGTCATCTCTAGGGTGGAATACGGTAGCCTTTGAACAGCTCACAGCAACACTACACAAGATTGTAGGACAGGAAGTGAAGAATTATTTATCCAAATTGGAGTGTGGGGAACATTTATTAATACTACTACTACTTTGCAATTTAAGTCATTTCATCCAAGGATCTCAAAGCTGCTCTATTACTATCCCCATTTTACAGACGGGAAAGCTGTGTCACAGAAAGGTTAAGTGACCTGTCCAAGCCCAGAGTCAGTGGCTCTTGATACATGCTCAGCTGTTTGATATGGAACCACAACACTTTCCTCTATAATGCAAAATTGATGTCTGACTGAAACTTTAACCTGGTAATTAGAGCAGGGAACTGGGAGTCGGGGCTTCTGGGTTTTCCTCCCAGTGCTGCCACTAATTTCACTGTGTGGCCTTGAACAAGTTTTCTAACCTCTCTGTTATTCTGTTTTCCAGTGTGTAAAATGCAGGTAGTTGTCCTGACTTAACTCACATTTAGTTGTGGGGCTTAATAAATTAATGTTGGTGATGTATTTTGAGATTCTTGGGAGAAAGGTGCTAAGTAAAAATAGCATATCCTTATTATTGACACCTGGCTAGATTGCATGCATTTTTAATAGCTCTTATACACAAACACTTATGTCTCCTCCTTTTGATCTGTATGGCTTTAGTTTTGTTTCAGTCCCTCCTGTTGCTGTTCCAATTAACTGGCTGACTCAGTAGAATTCAAGTCTTTGCAGTGATCAAAGACGTGATAGACTGAGTACTGAATGATTGATCACTGTGGATAGGTTCATACAACTTTTGGAGTCCATGACATGCTACTCTTCCTGCTCAGTGAGTTTTCTCACCCCCACACCTTGTAACAAGGTCAGACTTGTCCAAGGCAACACACATTTTACAGCTCCCATTCCTGGCCTTTTATACTCCCATGCTTCTCAAGCTAGTTCATCCTCTTCTCCCCTTCCCCATGCAGCGGTTTCTGAATGATTATGGATTGATTTGGGTTGGAGAGAGCAATGAACAGCTGGAAGAGTTGAAATCATTGAAGAAGCAGGAAAATCAGCCATCAAGGGGTCTCTGGAAACCAGGTAAAGCAGCAGTGCCCTTTGCTGAGGCAGACAGCCTGCCCCTCAGGGGTATTTAAAAAAGGCATAATATTCTCCAGATTGGAAAAACAGATAATTAGGGATTTATTAATCAATTAGATTCATGGCACGATAGGCCTTTGTGACTCCTCTTGAACTGCTCCATCGTGCCAGGACTTGTGCAGAGAGCTCCTAGCCCGTAGTTCATTCATTCAATTCTTCTTATTTACATAACATCTTAGCTGGGTGTGACCCTGGAAAGATGCACCTTTCCAACTGAAATGCCTGGTCCAAAAACCTGTTTGGTTCACGTGTTTGGCTTTTTAGTTTGTGTTTTAGAGGTGAATTTTTAGTGCCCTTTACATAAACTTTATTAACATCTCTGGACATAACGGAGGAGATTTTCAAAGGTGCTAATGGGAGATAGGCACCTAACACCCTTTGACTTCAGTCACCTAACTGCCCTTTGAAAACCTCCCCACTGTTATCTGTAGAACAGGCACTGCGTGGGCAGTAGCATGTCAGGCTTCCCCTATACTGCACTCCCCTCCCAATGTGCTTCAACTCTGACCTGGAGAGACCTCCCCTAGGGCTAAGAGAGGAGTTTGGTGTCAATGACATCAAGCCCTTGGCCTCTCTGCTGAGACTGAGAAGGGGGCATGGCCTCCCCAAACAGCCAGGCGTGTCCCCACCCATGCTCTGCCCCCAGGCTCCCTCCTGCCAGTTTCCCATCCCTGTGCTGTGGCCCCGGCTCAGGTTGGGGCTGGGGGCGGGGCTGTGCCGCCCGCACAGTGCTCCGGGGCTGGGGACACTAGCCTGGGCCGGGGGCTGCAGTGGGGGGTCAGAAGGGGTGGGGCTTCAGGTGGAAGGGGTAGAGCTGGGGGCTAGCCTACCCCAGCCGGTGGTTTACACGCCGCCCATGGAAGGGGGCCTGTTAGGGAGGATGGCTTCTGGGATCTGAACCCCTACATCAACCTCTTTGCTTTAGGGAAAGACAAAAAACTGTAGCGTGGGATTTTCCAAAGCTCATAAGTGTCGTAGGTGCACAGGTATCATTGCAAATATCTTTAAATGATAGAAAATGCAGTGAGGGGGGAAGGATTTTGTATGGCCAGAGCACAGTGTGGAAGCAGCTTACAGCAGGGGTGAAGATACCCAGTGAAAATTAGTACTACTTGATGCGGGGATGAAAGGGTCGAATGTTTTACAGATAGCTTTGGATGCGGGTTGGGTATGATAGGTCCTGCAGACTTTCAAATGCTAAGGTCCTTCCCTGTTATGATTTCCTCATGGTGATCCTGGGGTCTACATCCTAACCCATTTCAGTAGAAAAGAGACTTGTAATGTAACACAAGCGGCACCAGGAACATATGCAGTTACTAAACTATATTTTATAAAGCCCATTTCTTTTGGGGAGCTGATGGGCCAGCTATGAGGAGGAAAATCTTCAGAAGCAGTCCCCATACTTTGAATGTTTGGAGCCTGATTCCCATCTCAGGCAACTCAGGCATAAAATGCGTGTGAAATCAAAATCCGGCCCTTTCCGTATGTATCATGTGCATTTATTTGCCCCTATTGCCTGACCCCATCAAAACACACTATTGTTCCCTTCCTCCAGCAGCCACGTGAGTTGGGAGCTAGTTGCATTGTGTTGAATCCTATAGTATTTAGTGATGGCCTCCTGTTAAGTGGTAAGAGAGAATTATGAGAATATACTTGGGACTAGTAGCAGCCTCACCTTCAAAGTGCTGTGAAAAACACCAGCTGATTAACTTTCACAGCCCCTTGAAGTAGGTAAGGGAGATGATCTCTGAATAGCAGTGGGCGTAAGGCACAGAGGCTAGTGTGTCAGTTCACTTGGCCTTATTTGCTGATTGATGCATTTACAGAGATCATTTCTGCTTATTGATGCCATTTTTATCCTTTGAAGGATCTGTCAAAAGCAGAATTGAAACTATCAAAGGCCTCATCCCAGTCAACACCTCTGCACGCACTTCCTCTCCTCATATACTTCTCCCACTGTCATCTGCACATCTCTCCTGCTGTACGCCATAAACCTGGCATCCCTTTCTCAAGCACCCAAAAGACCTCCCTCTCGCCAATAATCCACCAGCAGGCGAAGGGGTTATTTAGAAAGAGCAATCTGCCTGCCTCTGAGATCAGTCAGTCAGCTGGTGTCCCAGCTGAGTTCCCTGCAGGAGCCTGTGCTGAAGTCAACTGCTGGTCTAACCTAGGTTGTAAGCTTTTTGGGACAGGCACCTCACCTCCCTCTTTGTATTGTACAGCACCAAGCAAGGAACGATGCTAAGTACATTATAACCATCAAAATAATCAGGGCCTCCAAGGAGTGCAGGCTGTGGCATTGGCTGATGATGCAGTTTCATAAGTTGGTAACAAGGGGACTGGTTCTCCACTGTGGTGTTATATATGCCTCTGCAGTGCGGAAGCGAAACACTGCCATTCTGACGTGATAGCATTTCACGCTCCTTTCCCAAAGGAGTAAATGACACAAAGTGGAGGCAGGTGGGAGCCAGGCCCAAAATGGTAGGGTTTGGGCAGCACCTTTAACATGCCCATGCAAGGAGACGTGTGGATTCAGCACTCCTGGCTGCAGGCTCCTCCCCCTCGATAACTCTGCTTTCCTTGCTGCAGGCGACTCAACTGTTTCCAAGCACCCGATCGATTTTGATTTAATTTTGGAAAACCTGAAAGATTTAAACGTGCTGGCTGGGGAAGGTGTGTCTCAAATCGAGCGCACAGCAGGAGGTGCTAGACTGAGGCAGCCCCAATCGATAGCCCTCACTTTTTATCAGAATGGGATAGTCATGTTCAATGGACCTTTCCGGTCGTACGAGGAGCCATCCACGCAGGTATGGACCAATTCCTGGAGGAAGTCAAGTTATTGCCATCTAACTATTCCCTCAGCAAAGGCCGAGGGTGGGAATGGGGAAAGGCTGAGGCTTGTGGGGTGACTCTAGTCCCATCTGCCCCCCACAGGGCTTCGTGAGGAATGATGGTTGTTAGAGGATCTGCCAGTCTCTCTCCGTCAGAGATCCTGTGGTGCCTTTGTAGGTCTCCAGGTCTGATGCAGGTGGAATGGAATGTATCAGCAGCGAGGTGCTATGGAACCTGAGGCCTGGTTTTTAAGCATTCATGCTTTGTTTCAGCAATGTCTTCAGGATATCATGGATGGCTATTTTCCCTCAGAGCTACAGACGCGCTACCCGGATGGCGTTCCTTTTCAGGTAAGCAATGCAAAGCCCCTGCCATCTTCCTTTTAGGAGAAATCCCTCTCTCCATGCGAACTGCTTCTGTCTTATTGTTTGCAGTCACCACTCCGCAGGCCTTTCTCGACGCGAAATCTGGTTTGATGTTTCTAAACCCAGCCCATGTGCAGCTAGACTTTTGAGGTGGGGCACGCACCTGCTACAGCCGTTACAGGAAATGCCTTGGCCTTTGTGCACTAGAACTGAACGGTTTGTCTGATTCAATGAATCTTGGGTTAGAAAGAGACAGTGAGGGCAAAATTTCTGCGTCACTAGAAAGCAGTCAAAGGGGGTGTGATGGGTTGAACCCCCTGGGGTGTCACTTGGCGGGCTGGGACGCCACTGAGTCAGATTATTCTGCCAGCCTGGGCCTCTTTTTACCTGGTCAGTTTAAGGGGCTTGCCAGAGCACCCACCTGTCCACCCCCCCTTGAGTACCAACCCCAAATTCTATGAAATTCACCTCTTCCCTCCATGTGGGTGGAGGAGGGTGTGTGCAACTTCTCCCCCCTCCCATTAGAAATCACATCAACTGGGCTATATTATAAACCAGAAATAAATATATTAACTATAACGGGTGTATTTTAAGTAGTTAAGGAGGTAGCAGACAGAATAAGGCAGATTACCAAGAAAATAAAACAGAGCACGCAAACGAAGCTTAAAACACTAAAGAAACTGGTTACATGTAAGTTCTCACCTTAAATGTGGTTCTAATAATCTTCTTCACAGGCCAGACGCCCTTCCAGCCTGGGTCCAGTTCTTTTCCCTCAGTTCAATCTTAGTTGTTTCCAGCAGTCATCTTGGGTGGGGTAGCAGGGGAGAACGGTGGACCTGGATTATCTCACTCCCCACCCTTAAATAGGATTTGCATAAGGCGGGAGTCCTTTGTTTCCTTGTTTGACACTCCTCCCCCCACCCCAGCTTCTCATGGAAAAGTACAGAATTCAAGATGGGTTCCAGTATCAGGTGACATGGTCACATGCCTCTGTAGGGCCCTTGTAGCCATTCTTCACAGGCTGACCCACAGGTTCACAGGAAGACTAAACTCTTTTACAGTCCATTGTCCTTGCTGATGGGTCATCAGCACTGTCTACCTTTTCCATTGTTGTACCTGAAGTGTTAGCAGTGGGCGTCCCCCAAAGTAGCATAGTTGAAATACAGATACATAGTCAATATTCCTAATTTCAGATACAGAAATGAGGCATGCATACAAATAGGATAATCGCATTCAGTAAATCATAACCTTTCCAATGATCCCTCACATGAGCTGTCTTGCATAAAGTATATCTCTGTTATGTCATATTCATATCATAAGCATATTTTCATAAAGAATATGGAATGACACATCACAGGAGGCAGCTGCAGAGGATATTATAATCCAGATCTTCAAATATAGGTGCCTAAAATTAGGCACACAAATCCCATGGAGCTGTATGTGCTCAGCCCCCCTTGGAAATCAGGCCACTTCCGTGTAGGTGCCTGACTGTAGGCACATGATTTGAAAATGTTGGGCCTATCGCTGTGAGGGTTAGAGAGTAATGGGGGAATGGAAGACACCCAGTCAGGACTTGGAGTTTTACTGCAGTGTAGATGTACTCTTGCAGCTGGTCTGTGTCCGCTCACTCGGGCTCACAGGCCTCAGGTTATGGTGCAGATGTTCAGGCTCGGGCTGAAGCCTGGGCTCTGGGACCCTCCCCCCTCACAGGGTCCTAGACCCTGGGCCCCAGGCCCAAGTCCAAACATCTACACAGCAATTGTATAGCCCTGCAGCCTGAGGCCCATGAGCCACAGGGGTTTTATTGCAGTGTGGACGTACCAAAGTGGCCATGTGCTTCTCTGACAATTGTGTTTTGCTGAGCTGGGTGGGACTGGGGACTGTGCGGGGCTGAATATGGTGCTTTTGTTTCTTTGGTTTCAGAGAGACATCTGGTGGTCCTGGCTGCTTGCACATCCCTTGTTCTGTTAGCACAGATCAAGGCAAACCCCTAGGTGTGCCTATCGATTACAAAATAATACTTTGCAATTTCACATCACCTCTCATCTGAGGATCAGTTTTCATAGATGGGGAAACTGAGGCACAAAGCAGGATCGAAGCACTGTACTAATGTGTGCAAGGCTGGAGTGATCATCTGTCTTATCTTAGGATCTGAATGTGACATTGAACTGCTAACTAGAAGGGTTTTAGACTTGAAGGGACACAGGCGTGGGTTTATTTTTCTGGAGGGTCTAAAAGGATCTTCAGACAGCTCCCTTTGTAGGTGTTTCTATATTAGAATCACCCTCAGGAGGAACTAGCTGTCTCTATTAGTTGTTTGTTCTTGTTTTGTTCTTGCTGCTTACCCTTTAGTTTGCTCTGATGCAGTGAGAGCTGGGTCCTGGAGGCAGACAAGCTTGCTAATGGCGGCTAGCTTTAATTTAACAGGTCACTGACAGGAGAGACGTTTTCTTTCGGGAGAGGCAGCTACCAGAGAACTTTCCTGGCCAGGGGCAGGTAGTTGGCCATTCGAGGTCAAGTGAGGTAAAGGAAACCAGTGAGATCCCAGGTGAGTCTTTTGCCATTCCCGCTAATCCCTGGCGATCCCCTACTTAGCCCCAAAATAGAGGATAAATGAAGCCCCGGTGAAGCCTGGCAACAGTCATCCAGTTACCAAGGAGTTAATTCTGAGAGTCTCTGAGTTGCCTGGTGACATTTCTGAGAGGAGTGTTATGTATGTGCTTCATGTGCTGCTGCAGTAGCTGAGAGCCAGCTGCCACAATAGTCAGTTTCACGGTGATCACAGAAGCAAACAGTCATTTATGTGCCATTCATAAAATACCACAGTTTGGGCAGTTTTCCCTGAATGTGCATGAAACCCACCCACTTTCCACATGAAACCCAGAGCTCATTCTCAGTAGAGGTCTTTCCAACATCGCCCACTTGAGACATTCAGAAGAATGGTGTGGGTGACGGCCTTCAGGGACTGGGCCTTCAAACAAACAATTGTTCTATTGCAAGTTACTTATGTAAGTGGACATCTTCCCCCCAAGATGCCAGCCTCATCTTCTCCATCTCCGATATGTCACAGCACATCTCCAAGCCATGAGGGAAAGACACATTATATAGGACCAGCTCACAGGTTCCTTGTTTTCCTTCTGCATTCCAGAAATCTGCTCCAACAGTTGCCAAAAATTACTCGCACAGATTGAAAATTAAACTGCTCTGACTAGATCTTGGAAGGTCTGGTCACATATGTTCTGACAAGTAGTTGTATAGTGGGAGTAGTCATATATGGTTATGTATGTTCCTGGACAGCCATATATGGCAATATATAATAATCTATGCATATGCATTTCCGATCAGCAATTGTATATCACCCTGATATTTATTAGCTGTGAAGAGCTTCTCATATACTATGGACTTTGGATCACATGCCTTATGGGTGATTCTAATAACCCATTCCTAAAAGGGAACTGTCCAAAGTATAATTCTGATGAGCCCAAGAAGTGGAACATTCTAGTATTCGTATAATTGCTTGGTGTGATGTGATACATCTAGGATTCCCCTTCCCGCTTCTCCCTGTTCCTGTCTCTCCTCCCCGCCCCCCCTCTCGTGGCAGGTCCCAAGCTCTCACTGGAGCAGTTTCTGAACAAACTTCCTAAATCCTTGATCCGGGAGGGACAAGTGATTGATATCCGAGGACCAATCAAAGAAACTCTGCAGGTATGACAGAGCCCCTGAACAAGCCTAATGGCTAGGCTATGCTTAAAATTTCGGTCAATCTAACTACATCTCTTAGGGGTGTGAAAAACACCTCTGAGCTCAGTAGTTAAGCTTATCTAACCCCCGGTGTAGACACAGTTTGGTTGATGGAAGAACACAGCTCAGGGGGGTGGATTACCTACAGTGATGGGAAAAACTCTTTCCGTCGCTGTAGGAAGTGTCTACGCTATGATGCTACAACGGAATAGCTACAGTGCTGTAGTTAAGCTGCTCGTAGTATAGACATTTTCTGACTCTGCAGTTACACTGGCGTGAATCAGCAGTAACTCTATGGAAGCCAACAACCTTACGTAGGTGCAAATAAAATCAGATTGGGCCCTTTCTCTCCAAAAATCTTCAACCTCCTGGATTCAGAAAAGACTCCAGCAGAAAGCATTAGATGTATTTTCACCAGGCTCTTTCACCCCTTTCTGGAACTTTCTCCCTGGGGGAAAAAAATCATTATTAACCCATCTGATGATTGAGTAAATATTTAAGTTAAATTACTGTCTCGGGTGTTAGATCTAGACCCTGTCATTTTACTTGAAGGGGAGCAAGTACTTTCCTCAGATAGGTTTAATTATGATAATTAAACTTTGTGCCCATACAGAACATTTACAAGGAAATAGACCAATGTAGTTTTATTGGCTTAAAACAAACTAATCAATTAATGTGGAAGTCAGTTGTTAGATTAGAAGAAGCCACAGCCAACACCAGGACCAGTGTAGGCAGATTTTTTTTTTAAATAAATAGTTTAACTAATTACAAAGTTTAGAAGCCAGATTTACCATTTGCTGGAGAAACCTGCCTGCCTGGCACTGTGCCAAGCCTGCTGCATCCTGCTGGGAGCAGCAGCAGGTGAGAGGTTTTGTGATGCTGCATGGGAATGAGAGGTAGGATGGAGAAGCCATTGGCCTTGTAGCTGGTGGGCTCAGGAGGAGGGCACATTCTCCACCTGTGGCCAGAAAACAGGGGGATTGTCCCCCAGGTATTAATCCAGGGAAGCTGGGCAGATAGTATCTGAGGTTTCCCTGTTTGGTTTCAGGGCTCTGATGAGACAGGTAGCAATGAAGTGATCCTGGTGGAGATGCCCAGCCTTGCAGCAATGAAGGAGAGGTAAATGGCAGTGGTCCCTTGGCCAATGCATGGTCAGTCTCTCCTGTCCGTCCACTAGCCAACAGAGGCAACCTGTAAAGATTTGTTTAATGGTTTTGCTGCTTTCTGATGGATAAAGAGGGCCTGGAAAGGGAGGGTTCATTTGTGTGTTTTAAAGCAAAACCACTAGAGTTTTTTCCACTTGGTTTTTACTTTAGAAATAGCAGGAAGGCCAGGTTTGATCTTTCCTAGTTTTGGGAGGCCTCTGAGATGTTTATGGTGAATCCTGACATCTTCAACAAAGGCTTCCTTTATTCAAAATGTTAGCTAGTCCTTGGTATTAAAGGGGTGTTCACAAGAACAAGCAAAACCCAAGGAGTTTGAACCAGTCTGGCAATAAATTCCTTCTTCTTTCAATTTTCACCCTCTGAATGGAAAAGTGCCTCCAGAGAAGAGATGAGCAAATGGGGTCACCATTTCACTAGTTCTCCCGTAGTCAGAGAGTCTTCCAGGCTAGACAAGACCTGAATTTCTAATGTCACCATAAATCAAGCAGAATTTTGTATTTAAAAAAGCAAATAAACAACCCTACCAGGCAGCCTTGATCCATAATAAGGAACAAAAAAGGGCCCCAGCTTATCTCAGAAAGTGAAAGAGCAGCCTTGCATGATCAGATAGGCTGCAACTTCTCCCTCCCACAAAGGAGTAGGCAGGTGGGGCTGTCTTTCCACATTCAGCTATTTCAAAGGCACGTAGCACTTTGTAGGCCATTTTGGCCTATTTGCCCACAGTCAGTCAGGGTTCAGGGACCTGCTAAGGGTACGTCTACACTACAGACCTTACAGCGGCAGAGCTGAAGCTGCACCGCTGTAAGGTCTCCTGTATAGCCACTCTATGCCGACGGGAGGGAGCTCTCCCATCGGTATAATTAAACCACCCCCAACGTGCGGCGGGAGAACGTCTCCCACCGACATAGCACTGTCCACACCGGCGCTTCTGTCTGTGAAACGTATGGTAAGTCAGGGGGATGTTTTTTTCACACCCCAGACTGCCAATTGTTTTACCAGCTAGTGTAGACTTTTCTGTAGATTTTTAAGATTCTCTATTCCAGCACTTTTCTTTTCCCTTTGGCTCTCTCCTGATGCCCTGTCCAGCCTAGCCCACTTAGCATTGACTGATCAGTCTCTCTATAAAATTGCTGTTTCTTGTCTAACTGGCTTTTATGGCCTTCAGGTTGAAGGCAGATGAACAGGACCAGCCTCCAGCCCCCAACATCTCCACTCTCCGGATAAAATCTGAGAATGGGGAGCAGACATACATTGTAAAAATGCTCTTCACAGAGACCATAGGAGACCTGCGCCGGCACCTCGCCCAGAGCAGGTAGGTATAGGGAGAGGAAAGGGGGGTGTCTGCGAGCCAGTCCAACTCCTCCACTCCACTGAGTCAGGCCACAGTGAAAACTGGGCCAGTGGCATTTCCAAATCCCACTCGATCCCTGGAATTGAGCCACCTGAAGAATACTCTACAATGTAATTCCAGCAGGTACAGGATCACAGTGCCTCTGCCTGCCAGGTGCTGAGCCCCCTCAACATACAATGATGTTAGTGGGGGTTGAAGGTGCTTGTCACACTCAGCACCTCCAGAGAGGAATCAGGATCAGGCCCATAGTTTGGGAATTGTGTATAGATTTAAAATCCCACCTCCTGCAGGGAGCTGACATCTCCATAGTCTTCCACGTTTCTGGCTCTTCTGTTTCAGTAGTTCCCATCTCCTCCTTACCTCCTGCAGCAGTACCTGGGCATGTCGTTGTTTGCCTCTGCTCCCCACACCCACTCCTCAGCAACCGTCGCCTTGACTGTTGTCACCGCCTTCTCACAATCCACTTCAAAACTGTCCTTGTTCTTAACATCCTGGAAGCAACTCTGGCCTACCAGAGGCACCTTCTCTCTCCTGTCTCTGCTCCCTTCACAGGATGTAGCCCTGCCTGGCGATCTCACCGCTATTGAGTTGTAAGAGCTTTCCCATCTGGGGCTGCTGGAGTCTGGAACAGCCTACAACTGGCTGGACTCTACATCTCAGCTGGAAACAGCTCTGTTCCTCTAATGCTCCCTCCAGCCCTCTGCTTGTGTAATCCTGCAACGTGCTTATTTCCAGCAGCTCTGTGGAATCTTTTGGAACACGGCTCACAGGAAAGATTGTACTGTTCTTTCCTAGGGATGGAGAACCACAGCCGTATGAGATCATCAGCACCTTTCCCCAGAGAGTGTATGCTGACAACTTCATGACCCTGCAGGAGTGTGGACTGATTCCCAACGCCTCCCTTCTGCTGCGGGAAAAGATCCCTTTGGCCAAGGAGGGACAGGGCCACAGATAGTTTAACAGCTTCAAATGAGCCAGTTGGCCTTGCAACTGCTACTCCACATGAAGCAATTTGCTTTCCTCCCCACCCGTCCACTTCTACAATAAGGCAAGAAGAAGGAACAGCCTTGCACGATCAGATAAGCTGCAACCTCTCCCTTACTCAAGGGGGAAGGAGGGTGGGATTGTCTTTCCAGATTCAGTTGAACTGTATTGTTACCTGGGCCTACCACCTCCTGTAGGCAAAGCAAGGGGGAGAAATAGCCCTGGAGATCTAGCTCCTCCCTGCACTATCGGTGAGAGAACTGTGATGACAAGGCCACACACCCTGCCAGTCTGGATCCTACTAGCCTCTGGGGGCTGTCTTTAGAGCCCTTCTGGGCCTGTGGCCTCATCACATGGCAGCCTACCTGGGTAAATATTACCCTGGGGGACTTATATCCAAACTGGGTTTCTCTCCACCTTTGCTGAAGGTCACATGAGCTTTTTGCCCCTCAGAGGTTGCAGTGAGTTCAGTTCAACACCTGTGCCCTCATCTGCAGGTCCCTTATGTCTACACTGCAATAAAAAAAACTAGCACCAATCTCAGAGCCCACATCAATTGAGTTGGGCTCAGGATGTGGGGCTACAACTAGCAGCATAGATGATCAAGTGTGGCCTGGAGCCGGGGCACTGAGACCCCCCACCCCTTTGTGGAGTTTCAGAGCCCAGGCTCCAGCCCAAGCCTGAATGTCTACACTGCAATCTTTAGCCAGTCAGCCTGAGTCAGCTGAGCAAGGCCACACACGGCCATACCATGGTCTTTTATTGCGGAGTAGACAGAGCCTTCAAGAAGTAAGTTTATATACAGCATAGGTGAAATGCTGTAAGGGCCCTCCCTGCTAGGCTACAGTGCCGTTTCCACATGCGTCTGCTCTCTCCGTTAAGGCTAGATTCTGATCTCTCACTGGTGTACAAACGGGCTTAACTATTAAAGTCAATAGGGTTACGCTGGACTGAGTGGAATCAGGTTCTGAGTCATTTGCAGCACTGAGACACAGCCAGAACCACTCCAGTGAGGAGGTGCCAATCCTTACACTTCCTCTACATGAAACATTTCTTCCTTTAAACAGGCCCCAAGTGTCCAACGTTAACAGCCTACAAGTCTGTATGGCTGAGCCTGATCACCATAGTGCCGACCTCTGCCTTCACCCAGTCGTTGGCCCTGCGGCAACGAAACAAGTGCTTTCACGAGACCTACTACCCCCATTTCTGTCCTATGCTAGGGCCCAATTCTCAGGCTTTGTACTGTGTTGTCATTTATCCCCTGGGCAAAGTACTATTCAATCAGATGAGTAGTGCTGTTCTTCACTTTGCGTATCATTTCCATGTGTGCAAAGTATAAGATGGGAGGAGTCCAGGCCTTGAGAGTTAAGGACCCAAGCCCCCTTCTGTATCAGCCTAGTTCACTAAAGGACAGAGTACAATCTCTGGGACTAGCTTATGCACATACCCCACCTTTCCCTATGAAGGGACGGAGCCTTAATCCATGTTCATATGCTAGCCTCACCCCCTCCTGTCCGGGAAAGCCTTTTAACCATTCAGTGTGAGAACATGACAAAGCTGCAGCTGATTTGGGGCTGAAGATGCTGCACCCTTTGGGCAGTGCAGAGCCTTTGGGCAACTTCCCCTTTGACAGCACTCTCACGGGTTCAAACACTCTTAAGCTGTGCAGTTATTTTGCTGCAGTTTCTCATCTATCAACTTTCAATTGAATGTTTGGGGAAGTGCTAAAGCCTTGGTCAGCCAACAGTGCACTAGAAAGGTAAAAGGCTGGCGCCAGAGAATCCTGCATCAAAACTCCTCTCAACTGCACTCACCCCAGCTCATTTCTTGCATGGTCCTGAACTACAGGAAGTTCAGTGAGTGGATGGAAACAGGTCTTCTCCCCCTTGCATAGATAGGAAGGATCCCCTGTAACTTTTAAGGCCTTTGCTCATCTAGTTAGACAAGTGTTTTCCTCACTAGCAGCTTGCCCCCCTCCATGCCATGTACATTTCACTAGTGTTTAGAGGGGGACTGGGAGCAATTCTGGAAGAGACTCCAGAATTGTAAAGGCATCTACGCAAGTTCTTTAAGCCCATGCTGGCGTTCTAGAGTTAAGATCTTTGTGCCAGGCCAAAACAATGAGACAACTGACTAAGCTCCTCTGAGCTGGGCCCTCACTCAGAATTGGTAAGTAGGATGATGCCCAATCTAGCATCAAAATAAAGAAACCAATTAAAAAAAAAAACCACACCAAAGCCAGCAAGAAAGGCTTAGTAACATTTAATAGCATTTAATAGCATCTCAGAAGACAACAGTGGTTAGAAAGATGCTTTTTGGCAGGAAAACAAAATGCACTTGGTCCAGGTCGCAGCAAGCCAGCTCGAAAAGGAAAGACAGGAAGGCTGGAGCGTCAGACATTCTGGAGCAGCCCCTGAGCCCTCCTAAAGGGAGCTTTCACATCACATCAGTACAGGAATGTGCTAATGGAACTGTATGGGTCCCCTAATAGCAGATCTGCCCTCACCACCCACCCCTCAGAGCCTCTTCAAGAGAGCTCCGCACTCTACTGAAGTCGTTTTATTTGTTTCATCCTCCCTCTCTCTGGCTGATGAGGGAATTCAAACCCTCTTCTTGTGCAGTGCTTCTGCATTGAGTTTAAACAACAAACTGCCCTTAGCCCTCAGCATGTCTACAGTCAGCATGAGAGGAAGGAAGCACAGGCTGCTGTGTTCACACAGAACTGCAACTGATGATAGGACGAAAGAGGAAGCACACAATCCCACACCCTTCCCTTCTAAAACACAAGACTCGTTCAGAGGAGAGGGGCGCAGGAATAGCTGAGCTTTCCAACGGCCTTACTTCAGGTGACTTCCTTTCTAGAGAGGCACTGGCAGCTGCCTTGTGAGCAAGGCCGGCAGTGGTCGAAGGAACATGCAGTGATATCAGAGCTGCTTTGGGGCCCTGTCAGACACTATCGGGGTTAGGCAGGAAGAAATCGCAGGCAGCTGCAAAGAGGAGAGGTTTTTGGTCATGGGTTTCCCTGCGGCAGCAGATAGATCATGAGGCCGGGATGGCACGGACAGCCTAGGAGTTAAGGTGATCAGAGAGGCAGTTGGTTGGGAATGCAGAGTTAAAGTCCAGGATGGGAAAGGAATGCTCAGGCTAACTTCAGGAACTCCTGCAGGGTGTTCTGTTCCACAGCCTCCACAAACAACTCATAGTCCTGCAGGTAGAAAATGCAACAAAACAAGCTCAGAACAGGGAAGGGAACAAAACCAGGGGCACACAGCTCAGGCGGGCACCCCTGCTCCGCCACAGCCAGGTGCACAAACAGAACAAGTGCTGGGCGGGAGAAAGGCACAGCTCAGTTGCCTTTCCCTTCAGGTTCAGGGCAAGCAAATATAGTGGGTTCAACTCAGTACCCAGCAGAATCAGCTTCACCTCACAAACGCCTATAGAATGTGTTGCCTAATAGCAAATGCATTGGCAGTTTTCAGAACTGATGACTGCAGACAAAGGTGCAATGACAGGACCGTATGCAGGCGGCTTCCACAATGCAATGGTAAGGTTCAGCAGTATCTCCCACATAACGCCAGGTCCCCTTATGACAGCCACACAATGCCCTTTGCTTGTTAGCCTTCTCTCATGCTCCCTTTAAACTTAAACACAAGGGCCTGTAGTGCCATGTCAACATCTCTTCCCAGAGAAAGCCTTTTAAATGCACTTCGTCATTTGCACACCCAGGCTGGGAGATCAAGGTCAATACCAGGGGTTCTCAAATGTGGGGTTAGAACCTCTCAGGCAGTCTCGAGGTTATTACATGGGGGGTCATGAGCTGTCAACCTCCAGCCCAAACCCCACTTTGCCTCCAGCATTTATAATGGGTTAAATATATAAAAGAGTATTTTTAAGTTATAAGGGGGGGTCGCACTCAGAGGCTTGCTATGTGAAAGGGGTCACCAGTAAAAAAGTTTGAGAGCCACTGGTCAATACCAAACCCCTGGGTTCTGAGGTCCTTATAGCCCATCTACATGGATTCTGAGCCTTACCCCACAGTAATGGTCGCCGTTGAATATCTGGGGTGGAATGGCTTTGGGATTGCCTGACCTGGTCCTCATCTCCTCCCGCAGGGCATTATCCTGGGAGATATCCACCAGTTCATACTTGATATTTTTCCCATCCAGGATCCTGGTCACTTCACTCTGCTGGGACTTGATCTGAAACACAGATTGAGAAGGCAGGTTACACTTTCCCCTGTGTCTGACAGGCTAAAGGTTTGAAGATTTTTAAGTTTTCAGAAGCACATACACAAACCGGGTGTGTGGAGAATAGTGACTTGCGAGAGAGACTGAGTCACAGCTGGATATGGACCACGCCCACGGGAAATAGGGCATCTAGGGAAGAAGTCAGTCACCACTGGACAGGGATAGCAATGACTGAGCCCTATTGGGAGTGGCAGGGAGGGGAATGACTCCCAGCTGGAGACACCTGGCCCATGGCGAATTAGTGCATGGGTTTGGGAGGAGAGAATCACAGCTAGATCAGGTAGAAGGACCCAGCCCCATGGGGAACACAGCAGACTATGGGAGAGGGACCCGGCCTCATAGGGTGTATAATGGACTGAGGTGGGGTGCAGCGATCACAGCAGGATCTGGGAGAGGCACCCGGCCCCATGGGACGTTTGGGTGTATAATGGGGGGTGCAGTGATCATAGCAGGATGTGGGAGGAGTGGGGGTTAGGGTGTATAATAGAGGAGTACAGGGATCCCAGCAGGATCTGGGAGATGGACCCGGCCCCACAGGTAATTAGGGTGTATAATTTGGGGGGGGGGCGCGATGGCAATCACAGCAGGATGTGGGAGGGGGGTTAGGGTGTGCAATGGGGGGGTGCAGATGTCACAGTGGGATGGGGGGTTTACAATGGAGGGTGTAGAGTTGGGGTGTACAAGGGGGTGTGGAGTTACAATGTATGATGGGGATGCAGATATCACAGCAGGGTTGGGAGTACAATGGGAGGGTGCAGAGTTGAGGTGTATGATGGGGGTGCAGATATCACAGCGTGGTGGGGGGGTTAAGGTGTGCAATGTGGGGTGCAGAGTTAGGGTGTACAATGGGGGGTGCGGCATTACAGTGTATGATGGGGATGCAGATATCACAGCAGGGTTGGGAGTACAATGGGGGGTGCGGAGTTGAGGTGTATGATGGGGGTGCGGATATCACAGCGGGATGGGGGGTTACGAGGGGTGTAGCGTTGGGGTGTAAAATGGGGGGGCGGGAGGAGAGCGAGTCCCGGCCCCCCGGAACAAAAGCCGGACCGTGTCCGCTCAAGGGGAAGGGGAAGGGAAAGGGGAAGGGGAAGGTGCCGCAGCCCCGCCCCGCGGTGCGAGCCCCTCTGCGGCGGGGCCGGGCAGCCCCGGGGGAGGCGTTGCAGCCGGGCCCCTCCCAGCTGCCGGCCCCGGCCCCGGCCCCGCTCACCTCCCTGGAGCCGGTCACCGAGGTGCTGTAGACTTTGAGGCCGGACATGGTGCTGGACTCGCGGCCGCTCCCTCTCCGCGTCTCCGCTCCGCCGCTGGAAGCTGCCTCCGCCCAGCATGTGACTGCGGAGACCAATGGGGCGGGCGGCGGCTTTTCCCCTCCCTCCTCCCCGGGGCCGAGCCGCTCCCCCGGGCCGGGCCCCGCCGGCTCCCTGCGGACGGGCGGCCCCAGCCCTGGCCAGGTGTCCCGGGCGCCCGCCCAAGACGGCCCCTCGCCCCACTCTCCCGGGGCATAAAGGGGCAGCCCCGGTCCCTGCCCCGCTGCTCTCCAGCGCCAGCCTGGTGCCACCATCACGCGCCCCGCTGCTCGCCCAGAGCAGCGCTGCGGGGCCGGGCCGGGCTGGGCAGAGGCCCGCGCCCCCGAGGCTGATGTTGGTGGCTCCCAGTTCCATAGCCCGGGGCCAAAATCCTTGACACGTGTATCCGTGCGAGGGGAAATGTTTAGAAATGTCATCAAATGAATGGGATCGCCTGGGCTCTACCTTGAAAGGAATCATTCCTTGCGAGTGGGGTTCTGAGCGTGGACCTGGCAAAATAAGCCCTGTGTCCCCCCAGTGACACGTCCCTGTGACCGCAAAAAGATCAGGAGTACTCGTGACCATCACATTTCTGAAGACTCATGGAAAGGAGGGGCTGGCTGGGACTTGGAGGGTCATCTAATCCATCCCCCCACCCTGAGACAGGACCAAGCCGACCTAGACCATCCCAGACAGGTGTTTGTCTAACCTGTTCTTAAAAACCTCCAATGACAGAGATTTCACAACCTCATGCTAACCTAGTCCAGTACGTAACTAGCCTTTAGAAAATAATTTATAATATTTATCCATGATCTCCCTTGTTGTAGATTAAGCTGGTTAGTTCTCATCCTTCTTTCAGGGAGAACAATTGCTCCCCATCCTCTTTGTAACAGCCCTTAACATATTTGAAGACTTATCAGATCCTCTCCTTAATCTTCTTTTCTCATGACTGAACGTGCCCAGTTTTTTTAACCTGCCTTGTAGATCAGGTTTACTCAGGGCCGGCTCCAGGCACCAGCTTAACAAGCAGGTGCTTGGGGCGGCCAAGGGAGAGGGGCGGCACCTGCAGCAATTCGGGGGCGGCAGGTCC